>NC_142945.1:19945214-19967714 GCF_046866305.1 Octopus bimaculoides | reverse complement strand
ATATATATATATATACTTACATTATATGTGTGTTTGTGCCATGAGAATTTAGAAAGAAGTATGATAGTCAAGACCTTTAGCATATATTAATTTAGCATATTAGTTTCGGAAGAAAGAATCAAATTTAATCTCAGAGTTTAAAGTGTAACATAATTGCAGCAGTTTCTAGTAAACAAATCAGATTTATAAAATTGTGCACTTGGAATGAGATCGCTCAACTACCGGAGGTTTCTTGCCTTCTTGGACATCATGTAACAGAGCCACAACCTGTTAAAAAAAGAATTTAAATACTAATACAGAAATTAAAATTATTAAAAGTTGAAATACTGAAAGGTTTCTTGAGAGAGTTGTAAAATATATATCATAGCATACTGGTTTCTGAGGCGATGACTTCTGACCGAGACCTTTGGAAATATGCTGTGCGTGAGAAGACCCGGCAAGCCAAGTGAGGCCTAAATTGAAGGCCTCAGGCAGCCCACTTATACGTACCTTCCTTCAATGGACACTAAACTCCGCTTGCGAAGACCTGTTGAGGCAAGTGAAATCGAAATCGAATTAAATTCGATGACTGGCACCCATGCCAACGTCGTCTCCTTCATTGGAAACGAAACTTGGCTTGCGAAGACCTATTGGGGCAAGCGAAAGCAAAACCGTCAATGGCACCTGTACCCAGCATCGCCTTCCTGGCACGTGTAAAGACATTCGAGCGAGATCGTTGCCAGTGCCGTCGAACTGGCTCCTGTGCAGGTGGCACGTAAAATACACCATTTTGAGCGTGGCCGTTGCCAGTACTGCCTGACTGGCCTTTCTGCCAGTGGCACATAAAAAAAAAAAAGCCAGCAATTTTGGAGGAGGGTATAAGTCAATTATATCACCCCCATTCCTCAACTGGTTCTTATTTTATCAACCTTGAAAGAATGAAAGGCGAAGTTGACCCTGGTAGAATTTGAACTAAGAAGATAAAGACAGAAGAAATGCTACTAAGCACGCAAACAATTCTGCCATCTCAGCACCTTACAATATCATAGCATATTAAGAATTCTTTTAATTGGTACTTCAATAAAGCCACATCTGATTGAGTGAGTCACTAAGATACCAACTCGCAAATCCACAACTTAGATGTTGACATTGGTATTTCATTGCATGAATAACAAAGGTACTTGTGTTTTAATGGACTAGTTCACTATCATAAGCAACACAAATAATTTATAATTAGCAAATTATATCAGCTTTGATTACTGAGGCTAAATTCTCCAAACAGATCCAGCGTAAACTCTGGTGAAACTCAACGTGAATAAAATCCTCAGTAACATCAGCATTGTTAACAGATTTTTTAAAAAATTTCTCTTACCAATTCTGCTAAAATGGAAATTAACCAGAAAATATGGAGCATCAAATATGGACATTTTTCATTTTAAACAATACAGTTCATTTGCAGGTGGGAATATTTCTTCTTAACAGTTCAAAGATTATCTTCATGTCAAGCTAAATTGTCTATATCTTGTATCTACATGGAAGTTTTATTTATTAAAATGTGCAATTAATTTTATAGGTTTTATAGGTGAAGACGTGGATGTGTGGTTTAGAAGCTTACTTCCCATTCATGTGGTCTCAGGTTCAGTCCCACTGTACAACACCTTGGGCATGTTCTTCCACTATAGCCCCAGACAAACCAAAGCCTGAATTTGGTAAACAGAAACTGAATGAAGCCTGCTGTGTGCGTGTGTGCGTGTGTGTGTGTGTGCGTACACCCTTGCCTTGACATCATGTGATGATTGTAGATAAGCATCACTGTCATATAAGCAATGTTGTTTGTTTCCAGACTTTCATGAAAAATGTGTCCAGCCATGGAGAAATAATATTCTGCTAGGAAACAGCTAAGGGTTGGCAACAAGAAAAGAGCATCTGTAGAAAATCTGCCTCAACAAATTCAATCTGACCCATGCAAGCATGGAAAAGTGAACATTAAATGATGATGAATGATGATTCCATGAAGAAACACAGACACAGTTGCAAATATATATCATCATTATCATCATCATCATTTAACATTCGTTTTCCATGCTTGCATGGGTTAGATGGTTTGACTGGAACTGATAAGCAGAAGAGCTGTACCAGGTTCTAGTCTGATTTTGGCATCGTTTCTACAGCTGGATGCCCTTCTTAATGCCAACCACTCCAAGAGTATAATGGGTGTTCTTTTCTATGGATGGATGCCCCTCCTAATGCCAACCACTCCAAGAGTATAATGGATGCATTTATATGACACCAGTAATGGCCACAACTACGATTTCAAGGGTGCCATTTACATGCTACTGACAACGGCCACCACTACAGTTTCACTTGGCTTGACGAGTCTTAATGAGTCTTCTCAAACACAGCATATTGCCAAAGATCTCTGTCACTATTCATCACCTCCATGAGGCCCAATATTTGAAGATCAAGCCTCACCACCTCATCCCATGTTTTCCTGGGTCTACCTCTCCCACAAGTCGCCACCACAATTAGAGATCAGAACTTCTTTACACAGCTGTTCTCGTCCATACACATCACATGACCATACCAGTGCATTTGTCTCGCTTGTACACCACACCTGATGCCTCTTACATCCAGTTTTTTTCCTCAAGACATGTATGCTTTGTCACTCATGCACACTGACATTGCACATCCAGTAAAGCATACTAGCTTCATTTCTTTCAAGCCTTCACATGTCCTCTAGGGTCATAGCCCACAGACAACATACCGTCTGCCTTTAATTCTGAGGGAGAAGCCCTTTGTTACCATCAGAGGTGAGTTGTTTTATACATGTCTAAGAGTAAAAAAAATTATTATACTTAAAACCAGAAATAATAAAAATCAAAATGAAATGAGAAATACTGACCTTATCAGAGTCGGGGTAACAACAAGACTCAAGATGAGAGAAAAACAAATTTCCATTGATACTAACTTCAAAGGCACCTAAAAATTAAAGAATTCCAATTAAAGATATTTACACATTATATATTGAATCAAAGGGATTTCTTAACAAATATTATTAGGTAATAATTTAACCCTTTAGTGTTCAGATTAATCTGTTAAATATAATACTTTTTTCACTCAAATTGTTTTGAATTAATCATACATTATCTTACAGCTTTGAAGTTTCGATGGTGAGATAGTTTATTCTTAGAATGTCAATGTAGGTTAGGTGTGAGGGGCTAGATATGGCCAGTTTGAATGTAAAACATGTAGGATATTTGGGCCGGATATGGCTGGCTTAAACACCAAAGGGTTAAGAAAACCTTTGAAAACAATTTTGATTCCAATAAAGTTAAATAAATGTACAAGAAAAGTATTACAAGGAAAACAATAAATTTTATTCAGTATTTTAGTTACAAAAGATTTTTGTTGCATGACAGAATGAAAAAAATATATCATACCCCGTTTCTTGCTAACAGTATCCATTACTCTGGCTTCAGGAAACTCTCTGTAAATGGCTTTACGAAGTGATTCCATCCGTTTCCAACCCCCTCAGGATTGGCTAAAAGACAAAATCAAATACACTGTCTTAGAATAACTGTAACAGGCTAGTAAAGAATATAGCTAGAAAAGATAGGAATAAAAATATTCATGTGGCAGATTATATGCAATTTAACTAAAGGTTGCATCATATGCATATTCTTTCTCTTTTACTTGTTTCAGTCATTTGACTGCAGCCATGCTGGAGCACCGCCTTTAGTTGAGCAAATCGACCCCAGGACTTATTCTTTGGAAGCCTAGTACTTATTCTATTGGTCCCTCTTGCCGAAGCGCTAAGTTACGGGGACGTAAACACACCACCATCGGTTGTCAAGGGATGGTGGGGGGGACAAACACAGACATACACACACACACACACACACACACACACACACACACACACATATATACACATATATACAACAGGCTTCTTTCAGTTTCCGTCTACCAAATCCACTCACAAGACTTTGGTCGGCCCGAAGCTATAGTAGAAGACACTTTCCCAAGATGCCATGCAGTGGGATTGAACCTGGGGCCATGTGGTTGGTAAGCCAGCTACTTACCACACAGCCACTCCTATGGGAATCTTTTTTTTTTTTTGCTTATGCGTAAAAGGGAAAAATAAGAGTGAATATCTATTTTATGAGTGCTTTATATTAAGTCTATAAAATTGTACATAAAGTATGTAAAGTGTACATATAAAGTACATTAAGTAATCATCGTATTCCAATTTCTCCCACTTTTCAATGAGTAGCGGATGAGTGACTATCTTTCCATACAGTCACAACATAAGCTACACTTCCAGGTTTCTTGGATAAAGTTCTCACAAATAACCCAATAGATTTACTATTAATTCCGTGAAATATTCACAGGTCCCACTAGTATTAATTAATTTTCTAAGGCAGCAAGCTAACAGAATTGTTACTACACAGAAAAATGCCCAGCAGCCTGTCTTCTTACTGCTTAGCGGCATTTCTTCCTACTTTACATTCTCATTTCAAATACCACAAGGATTGACTTAGCCTTTCATCCTTTCACGGTTAATAAAATAAGTACCAGTTGAGCACTAGGGTTGATATAATTGACTTACCCTCTCCCCCAAAATTGCAGGCCTTGTGCCAAAATTTGAAACCAATATTAATTAATTTACTAAATGGGCGCAGGAGTGGCTGTGTGGTAAGTAGCTCATTTACCATACCAGCACAGTCTTCTCTCTTGCACACTACATCTCATGCCTCTGATACCCAATTTTTCTCCTAAAACACTTATACTCTGTCATACATACACACATCGCACATCCAGTAGAGCATGCTAGCTTCATTTATTTCAAGCCTTTGCAGGTCCTCTGGAACATGGCTGTTTGCACACAGGTATCATACATTCTGCTTTTCACTCGGAGAGAGAAACTCTTTGTTACCAAGAAAAGTAGCTCTCTGAACTTTGCCCAGCCCATTCACATTCTAGTAGCTATATTCTTAGAGCATCTTCTTCCACTGCTGACTAAGTAACCTAGGTAACAGAAGCTATCTACTACTTCTAAGTATCTCTCCAAGCATTTGATGAAGTCTATTTTCTGTACATTCCAAGTGTTATTGTACCTGCACATTTGCCACACGCAAAGACTATTTTCTCTGTTAACTTTCCTCTTATGTGTCCATAGCTTACACCAGGTACACCTTATGGAGTTTTTACCCACACCTTTTCTCTCTGAAAGGATTTGTGATTTGTCTGTTTTTCTACTTACTAAGACTTTGGTCTTTGCCAAATTAACTCTAAAACCTTTTGAATTTAGACCTTGCTTTCATACCTGAAATTTCTTCACCAATTTCATGTTGATAATAAATACAAAGACACACACACAAACATATGTATATGATAGGCTTCTTTCAGTTTTTGTCAATTAAATTCATTCACAAGATTTCAGCTGACCTGGAGCTATAGAAAGCACTTGCCCTGGGTTCCACACAGTGGGACTAAACCCAAGACCAAGTGAGTAAGAAGCAAACTTCTTACCACACAACCACATCTGTCAGTATTATTTTTTAAAGAAATATATGACCATACTCACCAGTATTCAATTTCCACACGAAGGTGTTTCTGTGACACAGAAGATTTTTCTGTGTCGTCAATTGTTGAGCTTGAGCTTCTATTTTCTGACATTTTTACTGGAGGTAAATCAAACGACACTTCGCTGATCTAAAGAAATGTTGTAATATTAAATAACAAAAGAGGAATTGTGAAATGAAAAACTTTAGTATTGAATATTAAAATTAAATAAAAAAATTAATGGTGATGTTTTGCAAAAAAGTACCCAACCAGTAACTTTTTCTTTTCTAAAATTCCATCATATTTGTTTATTTTAAACATCAGAGATTATAATTCTTTTAAAAGAATTCCGTTCTTTCAAATTTCAACTTTTTCGTTTTTGTTACTATTGGCTATAACTTTTCAGCATGCCACCCATTCAACTTTGTGTCTGCAAAACTTTCCAGAAAATGTATATCTCATTTATAAAATTTTATACAAATGTTCTTCAGATGGTGTAGATTGTGATTATATCAGAATTTGTTGCAAAAAATTTTTCAGCGTGGGTGGAGTTTCAGAAAATTCACAAGAGTCAACTTTATTTCCTTATAACTTTCAGAAAAATGGATATTATTAATGAAATTTTCTGCAAATGCATTTTAGATGGACGGTGTAGATTATAATTATATCAGAATTTAATGTAAAAAAAAAAAAAGAAGTGGATCTGCACATATACAACCTGATACACATCACAATTTTTTCAAAATTTCAAGTTTCATTTTGTTGATGCAAATGTAATGTGCATCAAGAGGCATGTGTATGCATCCACTAATCTTTTATCTTTTACTTGTTTCAGTCATTAGACTGTGGCCATACTGGGGCACTACCTCAAAGAATTTTTAATCAAATGAACTGACTCAACCCAGTTCTTATTTTTAAACCTGATAATTACTCTATTGGGTCTCTTTTGCCAAGCTACTAAGTTATGGGGACACAAACACACACACACACATATGACAGACTTGTTTCAGTTTCTGTCAATCAAATCTACTCACAAGGCTTTGGTCCTGAGGCTATAGTAGAAGACACTTGCCAAGGTTCCATGCAGTGGGACTGAACCCAGGACCATGTGGTTGGAAAGCAATCTTCTTACCACACAGCCACACCTGTGCCTATGGACTTGTACCCAGAGGACACTATGATGAATTTTTAGCATATCATTGTAGCTAATGGTGGAGCCTCAAGGCTTCAATGCTTTTTGGCAGGGACTGGTGTACTACACATGTCACTTCAAAATCTGAAGGCGCTCTCCCCCCCCCCCCCCCCGCCCACTTGCTCTGCTCCTCCTGTATGCTTTTTTTTGTTATGTTGACATAATTGTAATCTACACTACCTGAAAGGCATTTATAGAAAATATTTTAAAAAATATTAATTTTTCTGAAAGTTGTGAGGAAACAAAATCGGTGGTGGGGACACATTTGTGTAGGTATGCCAACTTCTCTCTCTCTCTCTCTCTCTCTCTCTCTCTCTCTCTCTCTCTCTCTTACACGCACACACACACAAATTGTTTCTGAACTCTATTTTAAACGAAGTAAATTACGATTCCACAAAACAAACAAATAAATGAAAACTAGCAAACCCAAAGTTTCGTTATTGGGCTGCTTATTCTACAACAGAACCCAAATACAATTACATACAAGCAATTGTGTGTGTGTGTATGAGGATGGGGGTAGAGCAGAAAATAAAACACAAATGATTAAGATGGAAAATCCATTAATCATAATAACTGGTGGCGTTGCCGTATTGGACTGCCATACTGATGGATTGAAATAGATATTAAATAAATTTCTGATTTAGGCCAACAATTCTGAGGTTAGTGGTCAGTCGACCACAATAATCGACTGGTACTTTTATATCCCGAAGAAAAGATGTAAGGCAAAATTGACTTCGGCCAGTTCGGGTTCTTCCCGTCTCTCATTGAATCTTGCTCCTCGCATTTGAATTTTAATACCACTCGGGGTACCCAACTCTTTCTATATATACGGAGACTACATCGTATTTTGTGTATAAGCTGGGATAACGTTTACTATATTAGCTTTCTCTGCCATTGCTCGATGTTTTTCTTGGAGTCGTTAAAGAAATAAAAGTAGCCAGATGACTGTAGACGAGGGTGTGTGTGTGTAACATGAAAAATCGCAAATAACTTGGATAAAACAAAAAAAGCGTAATACATAAATGAAAAGGTATGTAAAAAGTAAACATTTAGAAATGTGAAAAAATAAAAAATTAGACGCGTTTACCTTACGATATTTGGTTAATGATTAAATGTTATACTTGAATTTGGTGTTACACAACTAAAAACTAGTTTCAGCCTTCGGGGCGTTCAGAGACAGAATTTTGTTTTTATCTTCGTGCAGCGTCTCGCTTGATTTGCTTGCAAAGGCGAAGTAGGAGGAGGAGACATGAGTTTTTTTTTTGTTTTCTCCTTTTACTTATTTCAGTCGTTTGACTGTGGCAATGCCCTAGCACAGCCTCGAAGAATCTTAGTCGAACGAATCGACCCCAGTACTTACTTGTTTTTCAAGCCTGGTATCTATTCGATCGTTCTCTTTTGCCGATCCGTTCAGATACAGGAACGTAAGCACACGAAAACTAGATGTCAAGCTGTGATGGGGGACAAGCACAGACGCAAAAGCACACACACACACACATATATACATACACACAAACACGCCTGCACACACACACACATATAAACGCCTAGTTTAGAATAGAGGCAGCTGATAAAGGAATAGTTCCATAAGTGGCTCGTCCGTTTTCCTATGTGTTCATTCTGTTGTCTGTAAAAAAAAGTCCGTTTTTGTGCTTTATGTTCCCGTTCCTTTTCTGACGTCCTGTACCCTGATATGCATCTATATATATACATGTAGATGTAGGTATGTACATATATGTATGTATACATGCATATGCTCATATATCATTTGTATTATATATATATGTGTGTGTGTGTGTGTGTGTATGTATATATACATATATATATATATCACGGGCTTCTTTCAGTTTCCATCTACCAAATCCACTCACAAGACTTTGGTCGGCCCGAGACTATAGTAGAAGACATTTGCCCAAGATGCACTGCAATGGGAGTCATCAGCAACGAGGGAGACGTTATGCCTCGTCACTTTTTTTCATAGGGCTTAAGAATCAATGCCTCTGTGTGCACAGAGTTGTTGGAGAAAGTTATGAGGTTGGGAAGCAAACTTCTTACCACACAGCCAGATCTATATTTAAATGGTTTCAGTTATCAGACTGCAACCATACTGGAACACTGCTGGGAAGAGTTTTAATGGAGCAAATCAATCCCAGTACATAATTTTCAAAATAAGTCCTTCCTTCAACGTCGTCTCCTTCATTGGACACAAAACCTGGCTTGCGAAGACCTGTTGGGGCAAGCGAAAACGAAATCGTGATGGCACCTGTGCCCAGCGTCGCCTTCCTGGCACGTGTAAAGACATTTGAGCGAGATCGTTGCCAGTGCCGCTGGACTGGCTCCTGTGCAGGTGGCACGTAAAATACACCATTTCGAGCGTGGCCGTTGCCAGTACCGCCTGACTGGCCTTCGTGCCGGTGGCACGTAAAAGCACCCACTACACTCTTGGAGTGGTTGGCGTTAGGAAGTGCATCCAGCTGTAGAAACTCTGCCAAATCAGATTGGAGCCTGGTGTAGCCATCTGGTTCACCAGTCCTCAGTCAAATCGTCCAACCCATGCTAGCATGGAAAGCGGACGTTAAACGATGATGATGATGATGATGATGAAGTCTGGTATTTGTGTCTTTTGCCGAACCGCTAAGTAACAGGAATGTAATCAAACCAATACCAATGGTCAAGTTTTCTGAAAGTTATAAGGAAACAAAGTCAGAGAAGCACATTTGTGTTGATATGACACATATGCACACACACACACACACACACACACACATACACTGACACATACAGGGTACATCCAGTTTTTGAGGTCATTTGTATGAATTTAGAAAAAAGATGCATAGCTCATCAAAGAAAAGGTGTATTTGAAAACAAATTAGTACAAATAATCTAGAGAATCCTTTTTATCACACCTATTCAATGAATCTACTGTTAGCATCAATGACTGCTTCAGTACAGGGTCAGAAGCAGTGACATGCCCAAATCAGATCAATTTTTGATATAGTTCTAGTTGTGGCTAACTTGGGAGATTGAGTGGGGGTGGTGATTGACCTTTCATTTGACTATGTCCCTTACATAATAATTCAGTGGACTGCAGTTGGATGATCTAGGAGTCCATGCATCTGAGGGAACAAGATCATGGAGATTGGCACACATCCATGCTTGGATTGTCCTAGCCTAATGAGACCTTGTTGGAAGATATGCTGTCTTCCGTTGGCACATTCTGTCTATCCAAGGCCTCACAACTTCTCCAACATCTCTGTGCAGACAGTAGCATTGACTTTTTGATATTAGATGATGATGATGATGATGATGATGACGATGACAACAACAATGACAACAGCAATGACAATGGATGGCTGGACAGACAGATGGTTGGAGGGTCTGATGGATGGATGGAGAGAAAGGGAGAGAGAGAGAGAGATGTATGTATGAATAATGTAGGTAGGTAGGTAGGCATAATTTTATATCAATAAAAAAAGTAATTGGATAATTTCTTTTATTTAACTTAAAATTTTTTAAAATTCCTAACTCAGTCTTTCTTTGTACTGTGTGGCTGGCAGTCATAGTACAACATTAAAAAGATCCTTCCATCCCTTGCCAAACTAACACCAAACTACATTCTTGATCATGTAACGAATTGTTCAGGTTTTGCTTTATACTGAATTAGCCAGCAACAAAGGTCATAAAGAAGTAATGAATGCAAGCCAATGACAGAGCATTTTTATATTCACTTGAACTAGAATTTTCAGGTCACACCTTATCATTTTAAACAAAAATTGATTGACTAATTATGTAAATCTTTGATAGTCACAAAAAGACAGGATAGTCACAATTTGATCAGGAGTTAAACAACAACTAATTAATGCTAATTAATTCTCTTGCAACACCCGGGCTGATTGATTGGCCCAAATGATACAAGCTGAAAGGACTTTGAAGCCAATCCATTAGCCTGATGAAACAAACATTTTGAAGTGTAATAGCCAATCAGAGATCATCTTGCAATAGATATGATATAAAACTATATAATATATATCATCATCATCATCATCATCATCGTTTAACGTCCGCTTTCCATGCTAGCATGGGTTGGACGATTTGACTGAGGACTGGTGAAACCGGATGGCAACACCAGGCTCCAATCTAATTTGGCAGAGTTTCTACAGCTGGATGCCCTTCCTAATGCCAACCACTCAGAGAGTGTAGTGGGTGCTTTTATATAATTTTATATATAATTTTACATATTAATAAAGTAGTTTTATGCACTTTATCCTTTGTTTTCTACATGCATCAATTTCAATCACAGAAAAAACTTTGCTCTTTTAGGATACACATACCAAAACACTGTGTGTGACAAAAGCGTTAATGAGACATATTCCTGTTAACTCCCTCCAGTTCTTCCTTCAGTAATTATTAGGCTTTATATTTTTTTATGTTTTATATTTTTCATACCTGAATTTTAATTCTTTTTATCAGTTAATTAGTTGCTCCTAGACAGGTACATTTGAAGTTGAACATCTTTATACCAGCATCTGCAGGAAAACTATAAGTGGGAACAGCAGCAAGGGCTCTCTGTACCTTGAACAAAGGAATTTTTGGCAGCCTTAAATAGCAGGCATGATAAACCAGAGAAAATTCTTATACCCTTTAACACCTGCATCTGGGGTGATTACTGCCTCCTCACACTCACCTTTGAGTAGGTAATATGATTCCAGAGCCTGGGGAAAAAATGTGAGAAGTTATGTTGGTTACAGTAGAGATAACTAGAGATTATAGTAGAGATAACAAGAAAAAAGTAAGTATATTGAACTGGTCTGGTTAGAGATGCTAAGAGCAATCAGAAAAAATATGGCATTTGTAAACTAGTAACTGAAGCATGGTGATGAGTGAATATTATGCCTATTGAGTCAAATAACCAACTTTAGGATCTAGTCTATATTTGGGTGTGTAGTAGTAATTTCATCTGTGACAGGTGAACAGCATTTCAATGTTGTCCTACTTGGGCTGCATAGAAAGCCGACAAAAACTTTCCTGTTTATTTGGCTCAACAGAAACCCTGGAAAGAGGAAAAAATATTCAAATGGCTGATGGAGAAATATATACCTAATAAAAACAAGCTGTCAGGTGTCGTAATCAATTCAGATTTTTAGTAGAATTATTATCAAGTCAAGAGGAGATCTTTATTTAGCTCAATGAAATTTCACCTGTCTCAGATGAAATTACTACTACTCACCCAAATATAGACTAAATTCAAAAGCTGGTCATTTGACTCAATAGGCATAATATTCACTCATCACTATGCTTCAGTTACTAGTTTACAAATGTGCCTCTAAATGAGTTGAACACATGTTGTCACCAAAACTAATTTCACTAGAAATCCCAGATATCAATTAAATTACTTGAAAGTGTAATCACATTAGTAACAGTTGTCTTCATCATCAGTTTTCTGGTATATAACTTAAAACACCTTTTACATGATTAATTGATCTGCTAGAAACATCTACTAAACTTCCATCAAATCATAGATTACCATCTTAACCCATTAGCATTTAAACTGGCCATATCCAGCTCAAATATTCTACTTTATTGTGTGATCAAACCAGCCAGATCCAGCCTCTCACACCTACCCAACAATGTCATTCTAAAAATTATACCACTGAAATCTCAAAACTATGAGATAATGCACAATTAATTCAAAACAATGTGAATAAATAAGTATTACATTTGACAGAGTAATCTGAATGTTAAAGGGTTAATAGAAGGGCACATGGGACGATGTACTCGCTGACTTACAAAAGAGAATAGATGGTCCCAGCTAGCATGTCGTTATTCATATTGTCTGCTCAACCAGGACATCAACAACTCAACTTTTCACCACCACCACCACCACACCTTGATATTTTTCTTTTACACATCATCTTGTGGCAAAAGGAGTAAATCTTAAGATACTTTGTCAAATACATGCTTCACTCTTTTTTTTAATTATTATTATTAATTAATGTCATAGCATTTGAAACATTCTGAACATAAGTTCACAAAATCAATATAAACAGCAGGTTGCAATGTTTCACCAAAAAGGAGAATTATAATTGTCACTAAATGTGATTAGGGTGTTTAAAAGCACCTATATTGCTAGAAATAAGAGCTAAAATGCTCTAATATTGTAGTTAACACACTTGAATGAAAACATATACACTAACACGGACCATAATTGTCCAAAAAATGCTGACTGAGAATTCTTAACACTGACATCAGTTTTGGCAATTTCCGTCTGTTTATATTAATTTTGTGTATACATATTAGCAAATTGCTAAATCATCCATTAATTTGGATGACAAAAACATATATACTAATGGAGAAACAGGTCCAGAAAAAGCCGAACACTGAGCTGGCTTAACTGAAGAGGCAACGGAAATTACCGAAACTGATGTCAGTCTTAGGAATTCTCAGTCGGCATTTTTCAGACAATTATGGTCTCTATTAGTGTATATGTTTTCTTTCATGTGCATTAACTACAGCATTAGAACATTTTAGCTCTTATTCCTAGCAATGTAGGTGTTTTTTAACACCCTGGTCACGTTTAGTGACAATTATATATATAGGCATGGCTGTGTGGTAAGAAGCTTGCTTCCCAACCACATGGTTCCCAGTTCAGTCTCACTGTGTGGCACCTTGAGCAAGTGTCTTCTACTATAGCCTCAGGCCAACCAAAGCCTTGAGAGTGGATTTGGTAGACAGAAACTGATAAAAGCCCATTGTATATATATATATATATAGATAGATATGTATGTATATGTTGTGCATCTGTGTTTGTCCCCCCGCCATCATTTGACAACCAATGTTGGTGTGTTTATGTCCATGTAACTTAGCAGTTCAGCAAAAGAGATCGATAGAGTAAGTACTAGGCTTACAAAGAATAAGTCTTGGGGTTGATTAGTTTGACTAAAGGTGGTGCTCCAACATGGCCACAGTCAAATGACTGAAACAAATAAAAGAATATATGTGTGTGTGTGTGTCTTTGAGTCTGTTTCACACCACATTTTGACAACTGGTGTTGGTGTGTTTATGTCCTTTTAACTTGGCAGTTCAGCAAAAGAGACTGACAGAATAAGTACCAGGCTTAAAAAGAAAATAAATACTCATCAAACTAGTAAGACATGTTAGACTACCGTGACTGCGTAATTTAAAAAAAAAAACCCCCAGCTCAGCCTACATATTTAATGCAGTAGACATTTTCACCAAACTAGTTTTTTCAAAGAAGTGATTATTTGTTATTTGTGCTTATTGGATTCAAATTTCATTACATACGAAATATATGTAACAAAAGCTGAAGGACAATCTTAAGAAAATATTGTACTCACTTGAACTCCTCAGAACTAAGATTTTACATTTTGTTATAGATTCTTTCAACCAAAAACTTCCACCCCAAATTAATGAATAATGTATTGGGTGTTATTGTATATTTGTGCACAATCATAACCTAATTATTCCATAAAGTATGCAATTTTTGTAACTGATAAACACATGTGAAGGTGTATGGCCCAATGGTTAGGCTGTTGCACTCATGATCGCTAGATTGTGGGTTCAATTCCTTGACTGGGTGGCGCATTGTGTACTTCATTTCACATTGCTCCAGTCCCCCTTCGATCAGCCGGGATTGTTGGCCGGCTCACCTAGCCAGCAGGGTGGTACCATTTTAAGGCTAAAACAATGTAAAAAGCGCATTGTGACTAGTGATGTGTAACATCTGATAGCCTGGTTGATCACATGATCACATGAACAAACAAGCAATAAATACCTAACTAAAATATATGACAGTTGGCTGAGTAATTAAGAGACAACATTGAGATATTGTCAAGTGATTACTTTTACTCTTTTACTTGTTTCAGTCATTTGACTGCGGCCATGCTGGAGCACCGCCTTTAGTCGAGAAAATCGACCCCAGGACTTATTCTTTGTAAGCCTAGTACTTATTCTATTGGTCTCTTTTGCCGAACCGCTAAGTTACGGGGACGTAAACAGACCAGCATCGGTTGTCAAGCAATGCTAGGGGGACAAACACAGACACGCAAACACACACACACACACACACA
Source organism: Octopus bimaculoides (assembly GCF_046866305.1). Classification (NCBI taxonomy): domain Eukaryota; kingdom Metazoa; phylum Mollusca; class Cephalopoda; order Octopoda; family Octopodidae; genus Octopus; species Octopus bimaculoides. The sequence goes on along the minus strand of NC_142945.1, from coordinate 19,952,891 downwards.
TATATATATATATATATATATACATATATACGACGGGCTTCTTTCAGTTTCTGTCTACCAAATCCACTCACAAGGCTTTGGTCGGCCCAAGGCTATAGTAGAAGACACTTGCCCAAGATGCCACGCAGTGGGACTGAACCCAGGACCGTGTGGTTGGTAAGCAAGCTACTTACCACACAGCCACTCCTTGGTTAGATTAAATTATATCAATAACAATGAAATCCTCTATCAGAGCCTTACATCATGCTTTACCCCATTCCCCTTCATGTTATGAGAAAGCTGGTTTCAAATTTTAGCACAAGGCCAGCAAGTTTGAGGGAGGAAGTAGTGATAGAAGAGATACAATGAAGAAATTGCTTGTGTCAATGAGTCAGAAGTAGTAATGTGTTGGTGAGAGAGTCTTTGTCAGCCAGACGGATTGACCTTCTTTTAAAAGTAATTTAGGATGTTTGTGTGTAGCAATAGCATTGTCCCAGATGTGGCAACAGTATTACATTCTATGTTTTATTTGAACTTTGTGGAGAGTCAACAGCTGGGTGAGAACTAAAGTGTATTACCAAAATTCCTGATGAGGAAGGCTAGTCTTTGGAATACAATATTAGCTGTGTTATGAATAACACAGCTAATCTTTGTTTCAGTCATTGAACCACAGCTAGAGCACTGCTTTGGGAGGTTGTTAGTGAAATTGACCCCAGCACTTGAGTCTGGTACTTGTTCATTTGCTGAATCACTAAACCACTTGTTGTTAAGCAATGAGGGAGGGGGGCAAAAACAGAAAAACACACATACACACATGCATACAAGCCATGGGCTCCCTCACAGTTTCCATCTACCAAATTCACTCACAAGGTACTGGGACTGTACCTAAAACCACAGGGTTGCAAACTGAGCTTCTTAGCTGCACAGCCCCGTTTTGAATGTGGAATTGCTAGGAAAGATCAGCAGAGATCAGGAAACTACTAGTTGTGGTTATTTCAATGGCTTTAATTATGTCAACCAATCTTTGATATGAACAGTAATTGTGTCTTTGTTGACCAAGTCATAATTATATGCTATTGGAGAATATTTTTGAGGTCTCTATTGATAGGGTCAGAACAGGTTTAATGTGAGGTACCTAGACAGTATGTGGATGGTGTATGGAAGATTGGGAGATGGTGAAGAGCTGACATAATCTGAATGGTAGACTGCTTACTCTTTTACTTGTTTCAGTCATTTGACTGCAGCCATGCTGGAGCACTGCCTTTTAGTTGAGCAAATCGACACCAGGACTTATTCTTTGTAAGCCTAGTACTTATCCTATCGGTCTCTTTTGCCGAACCGCTAAGTTACGGGGACTTAAATACACCGGTATTGGTTGTCAAGCGATGTTGTGGGGACAAACACAGACACACAAACACACACACAGACATAGATATACATATACATATATACGACAGGTTTCTTTCAGTTTCCATCTATCAAATCCACTCACAAGGTTTTGGTCGGCCTGAGGCTATAGTAGAAGACACTTGCTCAAGGTGCCACGCAGTGCGACTGAACCCTGAACCATGTGGTTGGTAAATGAGCTACTTACCACACAGCCACTCCTGCACCTATATCCTGCTGTTAGCAATAATAATAAGAAAGTCATTAACAGATAGGAAAAAAGAGTGGGCTTAAGAGTTGATAAAGTGTAGATCAGAGAGACCGGAGACAGAGATGTACAAGGTGCATTTGAGAAGTTTTGGGGCTTTTACAAGAAAGACATTTATTAAATTCAAAGAAATACAAAACACTAATCACTTTCAAAGTAGGATCTTCTGCATTTGTAACACTCCAACCACTTTGTGAAAGCCCCATGAAAGTCCTCCAAAGTGAAGGTGCCCAGGACCCATGTCACAGCCTCCATCTTCTCAATGTCTTCAAGACCACTGCCCCTGGGGTTCTCCTTCAGTTTAGGGAACAACCAGAAGTTACAGGGAGCAAAGTCTAGACTGTAGGAAGGGTGAGGAACAGTGCTGATTCTCATCTCTGTCAAGTAGTTGATTACATTACCAGGGTGGAATTGTGGACTAGTGCATCATCTTGGTGCCGGTGCCACCAACCCAAGTGGAAGAGCTCTGGCCTTTTGTGATCTCCCTCAGAACCTCCACAAAGTACTCTTCATTAAATGTCTGACCAGAGGAAACTCAGTGGATGTAAATGATGCACTTGCTGTCGAAAAAGGGGATTGTTGTGAATTTCCTGGTGGACTTGCTTTGCCAGGTCTTTTTGGGTCTAAGAGAGCCAGAACTCTTCCATATGGTACTCTGTCTCTTAGTCTCCAGATTATAACAGTAGATCCAGCTTTTGTTACAGGTTGCCAGAGGCTCAAGTACTCTTGTATTGGCAGTAATGAGCTCAAGCATCTCCCTGCTGTCAGCAACACATCTTTCCTTCTGTTTGTCACTGAGCACCCTGGGAACAAACTTTTCCCAAATTTTGCACATGAATAATTTTGCATACAAGAGTCACATCAACTCCAAACTATACGCTTATTGTCTTTATAGGTACATGATGGTCTTCATCTAGAAAACTGTGAAGTTTCTCAACTAGCTCTGAGGTTCTGAGATCGCTCTCCCTCTTACACCTCTCATTGTTTCTCCCCTCCCCTCTACCATCTTTGAACCTCAGCTCATACAAGTTAATCCATAATCAATCTGAAGCACTTCGCAGGTTTCTGTAGCATTTTTGCCCAGTTTAATACAAAACTTGATTGTATAGCAAGCTTCCAAATTGTCTTCATGTTCCGACTGCATTCTGCAAACTTGTCAGTTGTGACAAGCAGTGTTTAGTAGGGTTTTTTCAAAGAACTGTTACAGCTGTCTCCTTCATTCTAGAAAAAAAAATTCGTTGGCAGGTCAGCTTATTAGATGTCTAATAATGATATACTAAAGTTACAATAATCTAGGACAGTTATAATTGCCTCTCCTAAAAAAGTCTCAAAACTTCTGGAATGAATCTCGTGCCAGTACATTGGGAGCCCCATATCAGACATGATTTATTGAAGTCAAGTGCAATCCTGTATACATAGAGAAATATGTAAATTTGTACGCATTTTCTACATACACTAATATTAAACAACTGATAAGAAGACTGAAAGAGAAGAAAAAATGATTAAGAAACAACACTGAATCATGATATATTCATTTTTTATTTTAATCACCAAATAATTCATTTTCAGTCGAGTTTTTCACTGGTTATTCCTCACAATTTATCCAACTCTGGTCAATACATGTTTAGACCAGAATTTTCATAACCAGAAATAACCAGTAAGAAAGTCAAAATGAAAATTTTTTAATAAGTCAATATAAAGTATTTTTAGTTCTACAATTGTTACATACAGAATTTTCAAAAGAAAGACACTGAATAATTTCGAATTCACCCTTGACTAGAAACGTTTTGCATATTTACTTTGAAATAAGAAAAAAAAGAGAAACTATAGAAATAGAATACTTAACGTAAAAGACAGCTGGAATAGAGAGAAGGAGAAGAGAGAATGAGGTTAAAGATAGAATCATGGTAAGTATGTGAAGAGGGAGAGAAAAGAGAAGAATAGATGAGAAGAAAAAGAAGAAAGAATATGAAAGGCAAAAAAAAAAAAAAAAATACATGTATAAAGCTAATTAGCACCTCATCATGAAGGCAAAGAGTAATTAGATCACTTAATTGAAGAAGTGACATATTTTGATGCTAGGCAGCAAGGAGCAACATAGTGGATACAACAAATGGAAGCTTTCAAGATCCACTGTGTATCCATATACATGGACACTCCTACTCTCCTGCAGACATACCTGTAGCCACATGGAATTAAGAATGGCCATCTACCATAACAACAGACTACTCAGTATTAACTAGTACTTGTAGGTGCCGCTTACCACATACACTGTGTGGAAAACACCTCAGCATCTTCCACCAATGAACAAAGTTAACTCATTCAATCAGATGAACTGTTGTCGTTGATTGGGCAAATACTGAGTGGGTACTGGGTAAATATCTTTACTGTGACAAAACAGGTTGTATGATATACCATAATGTTGGAATATAAGCCAGTCCATGTCTATATGTCAGTTCAATGAGGATTTAAAAAAGAAGACAATAGTCAAGACCTTTAACATATATTAATTTAAAATTAAAAAAGAAAGAAAAAGAAACTCAAAGAGTTTAAGGTGTAACAATTGCAGAAATTTCTGGAAAACAAATTAGTTTTATTGAATTATGCAGCCTGAGCTAGATTCCTCAATAACAGGGATCGTCTTGCCTGCCTGGACATCATGTAATAAATTCACAATCTGTCAAAAGAAAAAAAAAAAGACAATTTGCATTTAGAGAACTGACTTAAAAAACTTAAATTCTATTTTACAGAAAATATTTAATCAAATTTTGTCTCAGTTTCTGAGATGAAAAATTATAATTATTATTTGCTGATGTATTTGAACTAGTGTCCTCATCTTGATTGCTAATATACCATTTCCCTTTCATCAGATGTCTGTCATTTTCTTGGAATTTCAAACTGAACCCTTTGTTAATTCCTTTGAGATACATTACTTCCATTCCATTGTCTACACCAGAACCATTGTTGCATTAGTTTTCTACTTGCATCGCCACTTGCTCATTCTGCTTGAACAAGAGTCTACTTATTGTCTGACTGATTCAGGAATAGAACTCAAGCCCACTGGCTAAACTACTACAATTAACACTCAATCAATGCTTTTATTACTAACCCACTGTCTTGTAAAACAATTAAGTGATGGAAATTAAGAGCTTTAAACAGTTCTTATTTTCTTTATGGTCATAGGCTTAATAGTCTTCTTTCCTTAATTGAAGGTCCTCAGATGGTGTTTATCTCTATGCTAAGATGACTGAAAGAATAAGTACAAACACTGAACTCTGATAACTTCCTACTGAGGTTATCAAAAATGGGGATTCCATATGAATTTTTGAGAACCTTACTAAATATGACAGGCACCTGAACTATGTCAGAGGGCATAACAGCTGAAACATTATAACTATCAATATGAGGACACTAGTCTGAATATGTTAGTGTAAAATATTAAACCCTTTCAATACCATATTTCAGTTGAAATACAGTGCTTTTGTTTCAATTGGTTTCGAAAATGAAGAATTTAATAAAATAACTTTGTTGTTTTTAAGCTGGTGCTTGGAACATAAATTAGCATGAAATTTTGATGGAAGATTTTCATTTATAGCAGGAAGTTCCAGTCACAGAACCAGGGGTGGCCTCATGTGAGTTGGTATCAAAAGAGTTAAATGAGATTTTTAAACACAATTATAAAAATTCTAACTATAAGAATATATCTTGTTATTGTTGATACATCCATAAATTCACATCTTAGTAACTAAGATACCAACTTACTGAACCATATATTATCACTGGTACTTCATTTTACATATGACAGATATTTATGACTTAATAGGTCAATTAACCACTGAAAGTAACATCAGTACTTTATAATAAGCAAGTTATATTAGCTTTTAGTGCTGAGACTAAATTTTCTAACAAACCAGTGTAAACTCCGTTGAAACACATGAATGAAATTGTCAATGTCTTCAGTAAAGTCAACATTAGAAATATTTATTTTATTTTTTTTTTTAATCAAATCTTACTAATATCTTTTATCTTTTACTTGTTTCAATCATTAGACAGTAGCCATGCTGAGGCACCACTTTGAAGAGTTTTAATTGAAAAAAATCAACCCAATTATTATTATTTTTTTTTTAAGCCTGATACTTATTGTCCCTTTTGCTGATCTGCTGAGTGATGGGGTCACAAACAGACCAACACCAGTTGTCAAGCAGTGCTGGGGGGACAAACAGAGGCACAAAAACACGCACACACAATACACACACACACTAGACTTCTTTCAGTTTCCATCTACCAAATCCACTCACAAGGTTTTGGTGAACCTAAGGCTATAGTAGAAGTCATTAGCCCAAGGTGCCAAGCAGTGGGAGTGAACCCAGAAACATGCGGTTGGGAAGCAAGCTTCTTACCACACAGCCAGGCTTGCACCTGGCTAAAAAAATTTTTAAAAAGCATGTGCTCTACAAATTTGGATATTTTATTTCTTAAGCTAAACATTTTTTTTTCTTTTGTTCTTGAAGAGACTATCCTACTTCTTAACAGTTCAAATGTCATCACAGTGTTATCAAGATAAAGTGTATGTAAATTCTATTTACTGAAGTATGTTATAGAATCCATAATGATACTCAAAGGTAGTTGTAGACAAATATCACTTTCAAGTTTTGGTACAAGGCCAGCAATTTTGGGGAAGGGAACAGTCAATTAGATTGATCCCAGTGCAGAATTTGAACTCAAAACATAAAGTCAGATGAAATGCCACTAAGCACTTTGTCCAGCATGTTAATGATTCTGCCAGCTTGCTGCCTTGCTGTAGATAAATATCATGAATTATTTTATTCGTTCTTTATATAAACGAAAATAAAAGGCAAGGGTATGTGGTAAAGAAGCCTACTTTGTAACCATGTGGTTTCCGGTTCTGTCCCACTGCACAGTAAATTGAGCAAGTATTTTCTATTATAGCCCCAGACAAACCAATACCTTGTGACTGAATTTAGTAAATGGTAACTCAGTGGTAGCTCATCATGTGTGTGTGTGTGTGTGTTGCAACTTACTTGGTAACTTCACAAGTGCTGGTGTCCAAAAAATGCACCCAATATACGCTGTAAGGTGGTTGGCATTAGGAAGAGCATCAAGCCATAGAAAACATGCCAAAGCTGACAATGGAGCTTAGCACAGCCCGGTGGCTTGCTACATCATTTCAAACCATCCAACTGATGCCAACAAGGAAAATGGACATTAAATGACAATGGTGATGTTTGTGAGTGTGTGAGCGTCTTTGTATTGTGTTTGTCCTCCCAACAATCACAGCTTGACAACCATTGTTGGTTTGCTTATGTCCCTGTAACTTGGTGGTTCAGCAAAGAAACCAGGAAAATAAGTACCAGACTTAAAAAAACAATGAGTACTGGTGGGGTAAATATGTTCAATTAAACCCTTCAAGGTGGTGCCCTAGCATGGCAGCAGTCAAATAACTGAAACAAAATAAAAGAAGATAATTAAAACAAGAAACAAAAAGCAAAGTCAAATGGAAATTACTGACCTGTTCAGAGCTAGGGAATGAAAAAGATTGAAGACGAGAGAAGACCAACTTGTCATTGATGGTAATTTCAAAGGCAGCTAAAAAAAAAACAAACAAATTACATTAGTTCAGTTAGATCTACAGGTATAACATTAACTTTCCAGACACTGATGGTTCAGAATCCCTTACAATCTGCACTAATTTATGAGCAGGAACTTAAAACTCTCATGGCCAACAGACTAAATTACTGGTACTTTATACAGTACAGTATTAATAAACTGTATCACTTATACTAAAGTACAGGTACACCATCATCCTCATCAATATTTAACATCGATTATCCATGCTGGTATGGGTAGGACAGCTTGACAGGAGCTGACAAGACCAAGAGCCACACCAGATTTCATAGTCTGTTTTGGCTTGATTTCTATGACTGGATGCCCTTAGCACCAAACACTTCATAGAGTGTACTGGGTGCTTTTTATGTAGCACCATCACCAGTGCTTTTTTATGTGGTACCAGGACCAGTGCTTTT
>NC_142945.1:19940329-19942214 GCF_046866305.1 Octopus bimaculoides | reverse complement strand
ATGTCAATGTGAATACCAGTCAGAGTGTAAGTATCTTGAGAGAAAAGCTGAACATTAGAAGCATGAGTTGTGGTGTGCAAGAGAGACGATTGCGCTGGTATGGACATGTGGTGAGAATGGATGAGGATAGTTGCGTGAAAAAGTGCCACACCCTAACAGTTGAGAGAACCCGTGGAAGAGGTAGGCCCAGGAAGACCTGGGCTGAGGTGGTGAGGCAAGACCTTCGTACATTGGGCTTCACCGAGGCGATGACTACTGACCGAGACCTTTGGAAATGTGCTGTGCGGGAGAAGACCCGGCAAGCCAAGTAAGATCGTTGCCAGTGCCCCTGGACTGGCTTGTGCGGGTGGCACATAAAAGACACCATTTCGAGCGTGGTCGTTTTCATGCGGGTGACACGTAAAAGCACCCACTACACTCTGAGTGGTTGGCGTTAGGAAGGGCATCCAGCTGTAGAAACTCTGCCAAATTAGATTGGAGTCTGGTGTAGCCATCCGGTTGCACCAGTCCTCAGTCAAATCGTCCAACCCATGCTAGCATGGAAAGCGGACGTTAAACGATGATGATGATGATGATATATATATACACAAATATATACATACATATATACATACATATATAGACAGACAGACAGATATGTACACACAAATCATTGCTATTATGCAAAACTGTCCTAAGCCCAAAATGTTGCTTTTTGAGAAAAAAAAAAGTTTCACCATTCCATTTCATTTTACATTGCTCACTTTATTCTTAATATATACAAAAAAAAAGTACAATGTAATGCAAAGCAGTCATTTAAGAAACATTGGAAAACATTTTGGTAGTACTTTTTTGTCCACGGCTTCGTTAATTTTTAGTTTAATTTTGTTTCTTGGACTTACTAATTTTTGCAAAAAAAAACAAAACCTTAAAACTTGCAACATACTGATCTACTGAAAAAAGGTTTTTGCTTAATAACATGATTAAAGCATTATGGATGAATTATGAGCAATTGCAACTGAATTAGCTGATAAGCATACAATGTACAGGGTGTCCATAAAGTCTCTTTACCATTTCAAAACTTTATTACAAATGCAATTGATAAGATATTTTATTCAGATTTGTTCTATTGTATTCAGTGTTTATTAAAGTTTGTTTTTTTACCTCATTTGATACACTTCTACATGGGCACCATTAGTTGCACGAAGCACAAGACGGTACTCGATTTCTTGCCATGTTCGCTGTAGCATAGCCTCATCAATTGTGGCAATGACATCAGTAATCTTTTGCTTTAGGTCAGTAATGTCCCGTATCTTTGTTTGATACACGATATCTTTAACATAGCCCCATAGAAAGAAGTCCTGGGGAGTGATATCTGGTGATATCTGGTGGCCAAGGAATTGGCCCATCCCTTCCAATCTACCGGGATGTGATTAAAAACTTTAGTAAACACTGAATATAATAGAATAAATCTGAATAAAATATCTTATCAATTGCCTTTGTAATATTTTTTTTAGATGGTAAAGAGACTTTATGGACACCCTATATAACGAGGTTTAATTTGAAGTGAACAAGTATCATTAGTCAAAAAAGCACAAAATAAGCAAACTTCATGTAAGGCAAATATCTCCATACACTGCAAGAATTCGCAATTTTCATCTCAAAATACAAAGAATCTAATAACAACATCATAATAACAATCATGATTCAAACCCCTTAAGATATTTATGATGTCATGCAAAACTTAATGCTAAAAATTTGCCAAAATAACATTACTTATTCTGTTCTTCATTCGCACGGGTAACTTGTTTTAAACTTTGATAGAAACCTTATGGCTTAGGAAAAGCAAATTTTTGACACAAGTTTAATAAATCTTTCTTTTTGCTTATTTGGATGGGCTTGGAAG
>NC_142945.1:19907829-19935329 GCF_046866305.1 Octopus bimaculoides | reverse complement strand
ATATACACACATATACATGTATATATACATATATCCACATATACATGTATATATACATATATATATATAGACACATACATATATACATATATTTATATACACATATATCATCATACATATATATATATATATATATATATACACATATCTATATGCATATGCCTATATATATAGGTGTATATATATATATATATATATATATACATATATACTTATATATATATATATATATATATATATATATATATATATATACGTATACATATACATATATATAATAACTATATACAGATAGATACATACATATATACATACATCCATACATATATACATACATGTATATATACATATATCTACATACATATACCTATATATACATATATATACACACATATACATGTATATATATACATATATATATGTATATACATGTATACATACATATATATATATATATATATATATATACACACACATATACATGTGTATATATACATATATATATATGTATATACATGTATACATACATATATATATATATATATATATATATATATATATATATATATATATACATATATACACATATAAACACATATATACACACATGTATCTACATATATGTATACACACACACACACATATATATGACAAAATAAAGTTGTTAGGTACCGCACAAGTGGAAATATATATGAGAGAAGGTTTGATAATGCAATTTTAAAGATATTTATTCACTTAACCGGTTTCACTTTTTTAGAAAAAGATTGTCAAAAGTAAAATGTAAAGTTTTGTATGAGCTTTTTTGTGTTAAGTACTGGTTGTCACAAAAGTATTAAAATACAGATATACATTCTTTGATAATAATAAGAAAATGTTAAAAACAGTTTACCAGAAAGTATTTAAGAAAGTAATCAAAACGGGACCCCAAAAAGTATTTTGAGTTCAATAAAAATCATGTTTGTTTGGTATTATATATATACACAGAAAGAGATATATTTAAGAATTTACAAAAAATTGTAGAGGAATAACTGACCTGTCTTGTCAGAAAGATATGTCAGTTATTCCTCTACAATTCTTTGTAAATTCTTAAATATATTTCCTTCTGTGTATATATATATACTATCAAACAAACATGATTTTTATTGAACTCAAAATACCTTTTGGAGTCCCGTTTTGATTACTTTCTTGCCAGTAGAGGTAGGAGCTCCCTGAACTTTGCCCAGGTTATTCTTATTCTAGCTGCTACACTCTCAGAGCAACCACCCCTACTACAGACTTGGTCACCTAGATAGCGGAAGCTATTAACTATTTCTAGTTTCTCCCCCTGACATGTGATAGAATCTCTTTTCTGAACATCTTCAATGTTTATTGCCCCTGTACATCTGCTACACACATAAACTATTTTATCAGTTAACCTTCCTTTGATATTGCTGCACCTCTTATGTGTCCATAGCTTACACCAGATACATCGTATGGAGTTTCTACCTTCGCCTTTTCTACAGATTGAGCAGGGCCATCAACCTGAAGGGATTGTGGTTTGACAGTCTTCCTACTTTTTAAGACTTTGGTTTTTGCTAGGGTGACCCTAAGGCCCTTTGATTCTAGACCTTGCTTCCACACTCTAAACTTCATCTCTAGTTCTGGCAGTGACTCAGCTACTAGAGCAAGGTCATCAGCATAGAGGAGCTACCAGGGGCACCCTGTCTTGAATTCCTCTGTTATTGCCTGGAGGACTATAATGAATAAGAGGGGGCTGAGGACTGATCCTTGGTGAACCCCTACTTCTATTCAGAATTCTTCACTATACTCTTTGCTAACTCTCACCTTACTGACAGCATCCTTGTACATGGCTTGTACATCTCTTACCAACCACTTGTTTATCCCCAATTTCCACACTGACCACCAGATAAGGGATCAGGGGACCCAGCCAAAGGCTTTCCTCAAGTCAACAAAAGCCAAGTACAGAGGTTTATGTTTGGTTAAATATTTCTCCAGCTGTTGCCTTACCAGAAATATAGCATCAGTGGTGCTTCTGCCTGGCACAAAATCAACCTGCATCTCATCTAGGCTAACTCTCTCCCAAATTAGTTGGGCTATGACCCTCTCGGTAACTTTCATCACCTAATCCAATAATTTGATACCCCTATAGTTATTTCTATCTAAAGCATCACCTTTACCCTTGTAGTAGTTGACTAAAGTGCAGCCATACCAGTCATTGTGTATGACTCCTTCATGAACTACCTGATTTATGATGCGGCTGACAAGACCATAACCCACACTGCTCGATATTTTAAGCATCTCAGTGGTGATTTCTGATGGGCCAGGTGCTTTCCTTGTCCTCATATCCTTAATTGCATCATCTACCAGAGCACTGTCGATTCAGGTAGCTGGTCCCTCAATTGGGTTAACTTTTGGCAGACTCTCCTCCTCCCATTCATTCTCCACATTCAGCAGTCTTTCATGATGGCATCTCCAAGCCTCTTTCTTTGCTGAATCATTAAATGCAAGGGCACCATCATCCATGCGGACACATTTCTCTCCTATGGCATCACAGTTTTCTCTCAGTTCTTTGGTCCTCACGTTACTGAGCTTTGGCAAACGTCTTTTCTGCTACTCTCTTGGCTATATATACCTGTCTCCTAGCTTTCCTTTTGGCTATCTGATACATTCTCCTGCTACCCCCACTCTTCCAGGCCTTCCAAGCCTGTTTCTTTGCTCTAATGGCCCTGTCTACAGTATTGTTCTACTACCATGTTACCCTAGGTCTGGAAGGGACTTTGCACCAGCCACAGATTTGTTCTGTGGCGCTCAGTAAGCTGTCATGCAGGAATTTCCAGTAACCCTTTATGTCAAAAGTAAGTATATCCCTAAATCTCTGACCATGTGAAGGGTTCTTAAGCTCCCAAGTCCTCCTTTTCCAGATTGGTCTGCTTCTTGGCATCCTTCTGGCTTCAAGTCTAAAGTCACTAATGACTAGTCTATGCTGGGGGGTACATTCTTCACCAGGGAGGATCTTTGTATTTAAGAGCAACCATGCATTCTGCTATCTGGTGAGGATGAGATCAACCTGGCTAGCAGAGTCACCTGATTGATCAGGTAGCTGTCTGGTTTCCTGAAGTTGGTGTTGTAGATTAATAAGTTGCTTGCATCACAGACCTCCAATAGCCTAGTTCCCTCTTTGTTTTGAGAACCAATTCCATGGCCCTCATGAATGCCATGGAAGATACCAGATACCTTCGAATGTTAGGCCTCACAGAGGCAATGACAAGCAACCAAGACCTTTGGAGATATACTGTTCTTAAGAAGGCCAAGCAAGACAAGTGAGACCGTAACCATGGCCTATGCCAGTGCAGCATAACCAGCCTATCTAAGAGTACCCTTCAATCATTAGGCAATAATCTGTGCTTGACAAGACCAGTTGAATCAAGCGAAATAATTGTCAAGGCCGATGTCAGTACCGCCTGACTAGCACCTGTGCCAGTGACACATAAAAAGCTCCATTCAAGCGTGGTTGATGCCAGTACCACCTGACTGGTTCCATGCTGGTGGTATGTAAAAGCGTCATTCAAGCATGATTGTTGCTAGTGCCAATGGCACGTAAAATGCACCCAGTACACTCTCAGAGTGGTTGGCATTAGGAAGGGCATCCAGCTGCAGAAACCTTACCAGTTCAGATTGGAGCCTCGTGCAGCCTTCTGGCTTGCCAGTCCTCAGTCAAAGACAAAAGCAAGCCAGTAGATTTCAAACACTGACCTTGAGCTTTATTAATAGACATTGCAAAGCAAAGTCGCACTGGGAATTGTGTTCATTTGCACTCAAATGTCATGTTTGTTGGTTTGATTGGAATTTTTGAAATGAAAGCCTCTTCCCCAGAGGCACATACCTTGATGATGGTAGCTTCTGTCACATTAGGTGGTAATGTCTTCACTATCAACCTTGTCCCATTGCATAATTTAGGAGGATCTAAATTTCTTTGAAGCATTATTGGAACTCCTACCTTCGGAAAAAAGTTTATGTGGAGGAGTTCCAAGTGGCTCAAGAGAATTAAGGAACTCTGTTGGGTAATGGTGACAGCAAATCCAGACAATGGTACAGCAACTGCAATTCTTTTTTGTTACCTTACCTTGGAGAGAAGTAATGTTACAAATGTTTTACTTGTGCCACCAGGAGCATCAAGAAAGAAAATTCCTCTGCTTTTTTTCTGTGGAACGCTGCACGCACACATGCATACACACACACACAGATACATATACATACAGTATCAAACATCAAATGAAATGGATGTATATGTGTGTATAAGAGAGAGAGAGAGAGCGAGAGAGAGAGAGAGCGAGAGCGAGAGAGAGAGAGAGCGAGAGAGAGAGAGAGCGAGTGACAGGGTGTGTTGTCATGTATACGTACATACATAAATAGGCATACATCTTTCTTGTATGTGTGTGTGTGAGAGAGAAAGAGAGAGATAGTGCCACTTAGACATCACTCTCTCTCTCTCTCATACACACACATGCACACATACATAGAAAAAAGATGTATGCATATGTATTTATGTATGTAAGTATACATGACAACATACCCCTTGACTCACACACACACACACACACACACAAAAACACACATGTGCGTGTGTGACTGACTATGAATACATAGAGCTGAACACAGCGTGCAAAAAGAAAAATAAATAAAATTTTTTACAGAAATTAACAAAGTGTGCGAGTTCAGAATGAAATCAAACCTGGAGTGTGTGTGTGAGACACAGAGAGAGAGAACATTGCAAACAATGAATAAGATAAACATGGAATGAAAAAATTGTATAAATAAAAGCACGTTAAAAAGTATCTTGTACCAAATATTTAAATTTGTGAACTTTGTAACTATTTCTTTCAGTAATTTATCAGTTGTTTACAAATAGTGAACATTAAAATAGAGTGAGAGACTTTGCCATTTTTACGTCACTACTGAAAGTTGACGTTGAGAAAGCTTTTTATAGAAGTAAATCATAAATATAAAACAATATTATAAATATTATAAAAAACATAAATATAAGTATTATAAAAAACATAAATATAAGTATTATAAAAAACATAAATATAAAACAAATATAAAAAAATCAAATTAAGACCCTATTATATGTCTGGGGTCAAATTATTCATGCATCACAAGTATGGAAGTAATTGGTGAAGCCGTTTTCAAGTGAAAAGCAAACACACACACACACATCTCTATTTATATATATATATATATATATATATATATATATATATATCGTCGTCGTTTAACGTCCACTTTCCATTGCAGCATGGGTTGGACGATTTGACTGAGGACTGGTGGACTAGGAGGCGACACCAGGCTCCAAATATATAAACACACACATCAACCTCATTTAACATCCACTTTCCATGTTGGGATCGGTGGGACGGTGCAGAAGGCGGTACAAAGCTCCACTATCTGTTTTGGCTCCCAGAATACACACACACATATACATGTGTGTGTGTGTGTGTGTGTGTGTGTGTGTGTATTCCAAAATTCAACTACACGTGGACTGTTGGTGATTTTTTCCTCCTTCTTTTCTTATGCTTTTCGTATGACACCATCACTAGATCAAAAGCATTGGAGATGATATAAAAATCTAAAAATGTTTTCCAGTCTTCTGTATGTATGTATGTATGTATACTCTTTTACTTGTTTCAGTCATTTGACTGCTGCCATGCTGGAGCACCACCATTTATTCGAGCAAATCAACCCCAGGACTTATTCTTTGGAAGCCTAGTACTTATTCTATCGTTCTCTTTTGCCGAACCGCTAAGTTACGGGGACGTAAACACACCACCATCGGTTGTCAAGCAATGCTGGGGGGACAAACACAGACACACACACACACACACACATACATATAAATATACATATATACGATGGGCATCTTTCAGTTTCCGTCTACCAAATCCACTCACAAGGCTTTGGTCGGCCCGAGGCTATAGTAGAAGACACTTGCCCAAGGTGCCACGCAGTGGGAATGAACCCGGAACCATGTGGCTGGTAAGCAAGCTACTTACCACACAGCCACTCCTACACCTATCTCTATGTGTATCCTTTGTTTGTTTTTGTCCCCCACCCACCATTTGGCAACTGATGTTGGTTTGTTTATATTCCTGTAACTTAGTGGTTCAGCAAGAGACCAATAGAATAAATACAAAGCTTTAAAAGTAAGTAATGTTGTCAATTTATTCAACTAAACCCTTCCAGCACCGACTGCTACAGTCTAATGACTGAAACAAAGAAAAGATGAAAGATAAAATATCAGAAATAATACATTTCTAAATCTCTCAGAGAGACTTAAGCAGTAGTGATGCGATAAAGTAGTTGTATACTGTCAACTTAACGTGACAGTCCCAATAAGGGAATCATACTACTGCTATTTAGCCCTAGGAAGCTGGACCGCTTCCTGTCGGCTTTGACACATTTCCTGTGTCCTTATGTTTATTAGGGGGAGACAAGCACCTCCAACCAGCCTAGCCTGCATTCAGGGACATGTTTCTGAGTTTTTGTTAGTCATCAACCTGAAGTAGCATGACCAGCTGGTCTCCCCCTCATAAACATAAGGACACAGGAAATGTGTTAAGGCCAACAGGAAGTGGTCCAGCTTCCTAGGGCTAAATAGCAGTAGTATATTCCCTTATTGGGACTGTCACATTAAGTTGACAGTATACAGATAAAATATCATTTTTGCTGTTATTCACTCTAATTACCTCAGAGAATTATACTATTCTTCCTTTAAAATAATTTTTCAAAAATCTTACCAGTTCTATCACTAATACTGTTTGTTACACAGGCTTCAGGAACATCACGTTGAATGTTTGTGTGAAGCTCATCCACCCGATCTTCATAGCCTCAGGAATTGCTACAAAACATATATTAAAAAAAAAAATCATGTACTGTTTTAGAATCAACATTAGAGATCAGTTACAAAATTAAAAGTTAGAGAAGATATTTAGGAGGCGGGGGACAAGATGTCATGTTTGCCAAAGTGGAAAGGGAGATGTTGGTTTATAGTCTGTCAACATTTCACTGCTCTTACTAGGGACACATATTACATTTTGAGGACACATTAAAGCATACTCAACACTGTCTTGAGTCAATGGGAGAACCTCAGTTCAGAGTGCATGTAAAAAAGGTAATCAGTGCACCTTCAAGTCAGCCTATTTAATGTTTTAAAAAGAATGTATTAGATCAGGGGTTTTCAAACTGTGGTCCGCAAACCACAGGGGGTCCGCAAGGACAAGACAGGGGTCCGTGGACAGCAAATACTTTTTATGGGCAATTTGATTTTATATATGTTTTTTAATCAAAATCTTTTAATTGACAATAAACCTATTTGTTAAATACTGTTAAATAAATAAATGTAAAAAATATATGTTATTTTAAGCAAATATTTATGTATAAATTTCATAAGCATTTATAAGGGGGACCCTAAGGTAAAGCCTGAAATATAAAGGGGTCCGCAAGTCAAAAAGTTTGAAAACCCCTGCATTGGATAATGTGAAGCTGATGTATAATGCCAGAAAAAAAAAACAATCTGATCACAGCTGGAACACTTTTCATCCAGGTTTTTCACTAAGAGCTAAAAAGCACTAAAAGTCAGTAGTATATTATTAATATATGCATTAGCACTACTATCTTGAAATCATATGCATATATAAATTGATGGTTTAAGTGGGAAGAGTGATAACTTCCAGTAGACAAATGTTTTGAACTTTTTGTTACATTTCTGTTGAAATACTTTTTCCTTCAATTTCGAAAATAATGAAAAATATTAGTTTCAAATATTGGCACAAGGCCAGCAAAGTTGAATACATCAAGCCCAGTGCTCAACTGGTACTTATTTTATTGACTGCAACAGGATGAAAGGTAAAGTCAAGTTTGGCGGAATTTGGACTCAGAACATAGAGACAGATGAAATGCCATTGAGCATATTGTCCTGTATGCTAACAATTCTGCCAGCTCACCATCTTAAATAATGAAAAATAGTGTAAAATAACTTAAGCTGATGTTTGAAAGATAAATTAACATAAAATTTTGATAGGTTTTATTTTGGATGACTTTAAAACAAGATGTTTACATTATAGAACCAGGCGTGGTCTCAGGTGTATTGGTATCAAAAAGGTTAATATATTATGACTACCATGTACCACTGACAGATATTGTATCACAAATTGAAAAGAATACCTAAATAGCAACAAAACTCATCATTCTCTTTTGTATTCCAAGCTGGCATGGATTGATCAATTTGACAGGATCTGAGTCAAGTTTTACTGGAGTTACAGACCTCCTAGACAGGTCAGAGAACCTTATCTTGTTCAGATCTGTTTTGGCATACTTTCCATAGATGAATGCCTTTCCTGACACTAATTACTTTTAGAAAAAGTCCTCCTTCTAAACCCAGCATTGTCTCACTAGTACAGTTTCAAACTTCCCAAATGTATTTCTAATACATTTAGGTTAGAGATAGTGATATTATTAGAGTTAGTTTGGAAGAGGGGATTAATGATTTAAAGATGGGTAAGAATTGCTGTCATTTCAGGATGAGAAGTGATCGTCGTCGTCGTTTAACATCCGCTTTCCATGCTAGCATGGGTTGGACGATTTGACTGAGGTCTGGTGAAACCAGATGGCTACACCAGGCTCCAATCTGATTTGGCAGAGTTTCTACAGCTGGATGCCCTTCCTAACGCCAACCACTCAGAGAGTGTAGTGGGTGCTTTTACGTGTCACCCGCACGAAGGCCAGTCAGGCGGTAATGGCAACGGCCACGCTCATCTCGCTCGAAAAACCTCATGTGTCACCCGCACAAGAGCCAGTCCAGGGGCACCGGCAACGATCTCGCTCGAAAATCCTACGACGGCCCTGCACAAGAGCCAGTTCAGGGGCACTGGCAATGATCTCGCTCGAAAGATTTATAATAAATGCTCTTTATTTTTAAAGTGAGATGTAAATACTCAACACTCATTTGTCTCATTTCAATTCTCATTTATTAACTGATCTCCATAATTCCTGAAGCTACAAAAATTAAAGGAATTAGTTAAGAAACTTTAATCTCACTTAGCCTATTCTGCAAACCTCTTTTCAAGTGATTGCAACTCTTTCATGCATCTCAAATAGCTTTCTGCAAAAGGTATGTTTTCCACAACCAAACTGCAGCTCAAAATATCTTCAAAGTATTCATTGGTTCCAGAACTCCAGATTAGATTTGCTTCAATGCACAAAAATGTATAGATTATAATTTCAATTAATCCAACCCATGCCAGTATGGAAAATGGACTCTGAGGAAGTTATATGTCTGTTTCTGAAGGTATATGTCTGCTTATAAATTTTATACTCAGTTCTGAGTGCAGTATTTGTAAGCAGAAACAACTAGAAGCTAATGAATGTGATTACATAACTTCTGTTTTTATGTCAGTCATTGATATCATCATTTAAAGTTGCTTTTTCCATGGGCTGGATGGTTTGACAGAGGGTTGAGCTGATCTCTAATGTCTACTTTGGCATGGTTTCTATAGTTGGATACCCTTCCTAATGCCAAAATTAGTCCTAGGAAACTGATAGTAGTTTGCATTGGCAAACACTACATTAAAACTCATGGGTTTGGAGAAGTTCATATGCCATAGGGAGATGAATATGATGTTTCAAGACTGTCTCTTTATCTGAGAGAGTAACTCACATGCTCACACACAATTGGTGGATCTTTTGCAGTAGTGGTCATACATAAGTTAGGAGGAAAGATGATAACTATGTAAAGAGGGTGTAGAAAATATAGTTAAAATAAAAAAAATTTAAAATCCTAAATGGGAGAGGAGATAAGTGCAGTGTGGTGTAAAGAGTTAGCCAGAGGACAGTGATAAAGTGAGTGGAAACTGGTGAAGCAATCAGACTTCTAGGAATTTTGTCAGAAGACAAACAATAATGAGAATTGAGTTGGTAGTATAAACTGAGAATAAACTGAGAAAGAGCCAGTCGTAATTATTTCCCTGAGCTGACAGAAATGTTATCATGCCAGACAAAATGATTTCTTCCAGCCTTACATTGCAAGTTCAAATTGTGCCAAGGTCAATTTTGCCTTTCATCCTTTCAGGGTTGATAAAAAATAAGAACCATTTGAGTACGGGGGGGGGGGGGGGGTGATCAAATTGATTAGTCCCTTCCACCACAATTTCAGACCTGTGCCTATAGCAGAAAGAATTATTATTATTATTATTATTATTATTATTAGGCCAACAAGTTGGCAGAATTATTAGTATGTCAGATAAAATGCTTAGTGACATTTGTTCTGGTTTCACGTTCTGGGTTCAAATTTTGCCACAATCAACTTTGCCTTTCAACCTTCAGGAGTCAATAAAATGAAGTACCAGTCAAGTACTGGGGTTGATATCAGTGACTAACACTCTTTCCCTAAAATTGCAGGCTTTGTGCCAAAATTTCAAACTATTATTTTCTTTTCTTTTCTTTCTACATTAGGCATAAACCCGAAATTTTGGGGAAAGGGCTAGTCAATCAAAGAAGTACTAGTGGAACACCAGGCTCGATATAATTGACTATCCCCCAGGTCTTGTGCCTATTATTATTAGTAGTAGTAGTAAAAGTGTATTCGTCTTTTCTAGTCAAATACTAAAATCAATAATTATTTCATGATAGCCATAAAAATTGCTGGACATAAAACTATACATTTTTTTTACTCTAGGCACATTTACAGAAAGGTATTGATAAAAATTCTATGAAAAATAAATTATCTTTATATGTCATATTTGCAATTCTCCACATGATAGGAAAGTCAGTATTAAATGCTGGTTCAGTGAATTTACGGAATTTACCGAATGCCATCACCTTTGAGTACAAAACGAAAGATTGCTCTGCTAATACCACACTACAAGTGAAAGAATCAGGATTCACACTAATGTTTATTCACATTTCATTTACACCCTTGAATTTGAAGACTTGATACAACAGCATGGCTCTTTGCAATTCTTGCAATGTCAGTCCATATGAAGGCATTCACCATTTCCACAGCAATGATGATGCCTCTATTGCATTTTTAGCCAAACACAGCCTCCTGCAGTGTACACGAGATTGTCTGAACTGCAATACCCCATGCATTTTGCACCAAGGGACAAACATATGGCGCTGCCATAAGGTGATGCAACAACATGGATGGTCTAGAAGGGAATGTAGAGACTCCATATCTACATTTAAGGATACCTTTCTGGAAGGCATCCACCTTTGAAAGTTTTGTTTTTTGTAAACCACTTCTTCAGCACAGCTTGGTCTACAAATCAACAGAGGAAAACCTTGGATTCTGCCATAGAGCCTCCATAGATTGGCGGTCTTTCTGTTCGGAGGTCTGCCAGTTTTGGGCAGAAAACCACCAAACTGTTATCAGAGGACTGGAAGTTGAAGTAGAAATTGATGAGATGGTTTTGGTCTGTCGGAAATACATACATGGCAGGATTGTGAATATGGCATATAAAGATAACTTATTTTCATAAAATTTTCATCAATACCTTTCCATAAATGTCTTTCTTGCACACTACCCCCGCCTCCCCAAACACATGCACACACCTGCATGCAGATACACATGAACAAAGTCCCATAAAGTTTTTATTCTTTCTGAATGAAGAACACAAACATATTACTGAATATCGTGTTTGCTTCTATCAGGACCGTTTACCTTTAAAGCGAAAAAGCAAAACCGACGTATACGACAGGTATGTAAAACATATTTCTGTGTATTTTCTCTGTTCATTCACATGCGCGCGCACACAAACACACAAGCCGTTCATTTTCACTTTTAGACAGCGGGATAGAGTGACGTGGGGTGTATGAATCAGTTTTGGAGTTTCCTCACAGAAAATTTGAAATTATTTATTTTTCCTCCATATTCTTAATCTCCATATTTTCCCACGTAGATTGAGAAAAAAATAATAAAAAAAGTTGAAATTTAAAAATTTGGGGTGGAGATGTGGGAATTTAAAATTTTGAAAACATGGTTTTTGGCATATTCAGAATTTCCATCATCGAAAACACAGGAATCCGATGAGAAAATTTTTTTTTTAAAGGCGGGGGAGGGGGCGGCGATTTTTACGTGCCGGTATACTTGTAAACATTAACCGGATGAAAGGCAAAGTCGACCTCGGCGGAATTTGAACTCAGAACGTAAAGACAAACAACTATATTTTGACCAAATATTTTACGGTCAAACTAATTTAGGAAATATTGACAGTGGAAATGCCAACAAAATGTGCCAATAAAAGGTCATTGTTGAAAAACAGTTTTGGAACGCATGCAACGAAACTTACAAATATTTTAACTCATTTCATAAATTATCGTTTTAGACACTTAAGGTTCTCACCAACATACGAAATGTTGAAAATTTTCTGGGTCCCTCCCCCGGGAAGGAGAGGATTATATAATCGGCCTAACTACAGATTTCTGCCCCCTCCCCGACTTTGGATGATCATAACTTTCAGAAAAATGGGTTTTTATTAATGAAATTCTTTACAAATATACCTCAGACTATGTAGATTCCGAAGACATAGGAATTTTGGGGAAAACAATTGGGGGCTATTTTTGAGAAGCGTTCCCCGCTCGTCCATATTTGTTCTATTTTCATCGTTTTGTGCGTTTGTGCATCCATAGATTTCTACTGAAGCAACAAACAGGCAAAGAAGGCAAATGAAGCCCACATCAGAAAACTCGTTATGCTAAAAATAACAGCTAACGGTCTGGTACACAGGAATATGTTATTAAGGCGACTTATCTGTTGCTTACGAATTTTTTTTCACTTTAAGTAAATTCCCAGGTAAACGTTTCTAAAAGAAAGGCAGAAGACACCAGAAGCAAAAATAAGGAATATACACACAGTTAAATATATAAATGTAAAGTATAATTTGTTACATAATCTCTATAATAAACATGATATATTGAATGGAATAATTCCCCGTTTGAACTTTTTTAATTACATATATATATGTGTGTTTGTGTGGTAGAAATCTTCGCGTGCACAAACGCACAGATTTCTGTAGTTATGCCAAAACCCAATGTATGCTTTATTTATGACGATATAGTAATATATCGTTCATAGTGGATGGTATTGATTCTTGGAATCCTCTAGAGAATTAAAACACAGAGACAATGTGTTATTGTTGCAAAATAAGCTCCCTAACAGATGACACCTTTTTATAAAACAGAAGTGACAGGCAGTAGTAGTACTGTGTATATGCATTCCTTCCGAAATTAACAAAACGGGGAAATCAACAATAAATACGAAGCGGGATTCTTAATAAGAATCGGTCACCAAGCCTAAAGAAATATATAGTTCTTATTTACCAGTATTCAATGTGCACATTTAAACCCGAGGCAATTCCACATACATCGTGTTCTGTCATATTTGCTGGGAAACAAACAGCACTTCGCTGGTTGAAACGAAAATTTTCGGTAAAAAGTGACTCTACTGTGGAATATGACAGAAATGTTTTTAAAATCGAACGGAAGTAAGGGAAGACAATTCTAATTACAAAAACTAATAATTGCAGCTAATATTCTGTAAATACTTGTACAAAAACAATTGCAACGTAGGCGTTCATAAGCCATTTAAATATACAAAAACCGTTAGATTCACTTCAACATTTAAATTTAATTTGCCAAAATATTTTCGTCGCTTTGAGACCGCGACAAAATTCCGTGCTGCATCTTGTACAAAGTAATATATATTTCTTTATTGCCCACAGGGGGCTAAACATAGAGGGGACAAACAAGGGGATTAAGGGGTTTGTGTAGAAAAAAAGAATTAAATTTTAAAAAGGGGTGTTTGTGGGGGGACAAAAGGAAGTTTTGCCGCGTATGATAGTGAAGAAACAAAAAGAAAATCAGTACATAACAGAAGCGTGCGCACTTCTTAGATCTGTTCAATTTGACTCACAGATTTTAAAATTAATTTTTCGTGTTAAAGTTGTCGTATTTGGATAATTTTAGCCAATAAACGACATGTATTCAGTTGAAAAAGCTACTGCTGTTTGCGATAGTAACAACTTCCGGGTCCACTCTGTTTTATTTTGTTTTTTGTTTACTGCCTATGTTGAATATTACACACTTTTTTTTCTGGTTTTCGCATCGGAGTAACCACTAAACATATAAAGCTACGGGTACGCAGCTAGCTTTTTGGTTGTTGGCATGTACGTAGTTTCAAAATGCCTTATTTTACAACTGTGAGATGTATTGTTATTAAAAATAACATTATCAAAACATGAAAGTAAAGCAAAACAAATATGTTATTGATTATTTTGACATCTTGCAGCAGCTGTATGTTTTCTTTTCTGAATCTCCTCGAAGATTGGGGATTTTAAACACACAGGGCAATCTAGCCTTTTCTCTAAAGAGCTTATGTGTAACTAGATGGTCTTCACACTATGAAACAGTCTGGGCAATTAAAAATGTATATAGGGATATTTTATAGTTTATCCCGAACTGGCAAGGCACTTCAGAAACACAGCCAAGTCCTTCGATGCAGGTTGGCAAGCTGACTTTCATCGAAACCCAGAGTCTTTCCCAGGCTGTCATCGCACTTGCCCTCTACCAGCCCTCTATAGTACGCCGAGGGGGTACTCCCTCCGGCGGCATTCCTTGTTTGGGAGAGAAGCACGAGCGCCTGTCGACACTCTGCTTGCCAAACTCCCAGCCTTGGTCTATGCCTGATCCCAGTTTCCAGTTCACCAAAGGAGGTGAACCTGGGAAATATCTCATCAACGAACAGTGACTATACTCGCTCACTGTCCAGGTAGAGCCAGAGATGCCTCAACCTCAGCGCATCTTTAGCCAAGGCATCCCTTACCCACTCTTTAGCGGCTATTGACAGCAGATAGAGTGCCTTACAAGAGACCATATGCCCTCCCACAAGAAGTGAAAGAGCATGCGTTCCAACTTGCTTAGCCACGAATCGGGACACGGCACGACGGTTAGGCGGTAGGTAATGACAGATGCGATAAATACATTTGCCACCTCCGCCCTTCCTTTCACGGACAGCCTCCTCCCAGACCAGGTCTGAGTATTGGACGGCATCGACTTGCCTCTCCAAGTGCCGAGCTGCAAGCCGACCAACTTATCCCAGTTATTTCTTGCTCCTGCCACCGCTTCGTAATCTTTTAGAGCCTCACCTACCCTCTGTAGGTCCTGGTCCCTGGATACAATGACAGTGACATAGTCAGCATACGCTAAGACTGACTTTCCATATCCTAGATCTTGCGGATCTCCACTCGTCACCTCCAATCTTCGCAGTAGTGGCTCGAGAGTCAATACATAGAGCAAGGGGCGTGAGTGGACAACCTTGACGAACCGAGCGTTCGATATTGAATGGCTCCGAAAAGAAACCATCCACCCGAACTACCGACTTGATATATAACTGATTTTGCCTTACCAAATTCTAGTATTTATAACTATGCAAAATTAGCTAGAAGGATAGATATATTGTTGAGAACAACAGATTTCGTTGGAGATCTTTTGGTGAAATAGAAGAGGTTAGAAGGGCCAAGTCGCAAAGACATTATTCTGCTTAGTGAAGGCACCTGGCAAATGTAACTGCTGTCACTCACAGAAAAACTATTGTTTTACCGTGAGAAAAGTGCTGTTGAACTGTTAAGTGAAATTTGGTGATCGAGGATCGAATCCACGCCATACCTGCATGAAGCCACTACATCCTGTTCAGCGAAGAGTACTCTGTACTTTTAGCCACTTAAATATCTTCTTTTCTATCGTTTGTCATAACAACATTTTTGTTAACGATGAATAAATATTTTGTATATGGAACTTCTCATAGACTTCGCGTTAAGCCATTCCTAAACTTGACCAAAGCATATCTTCTTTACACAAGTGACAATCAAATCGAAATATTCCATTAAACAGTGATTTTGGACTTTTTTTGTTTTTAGCACCTTGAAAGCAGACGTGTTGTTTTTGAAATTCATTTTTTTCCTTTCTTTCTTTCTTTTTTTTTTTTTTTGTATCCTGCTCATTTATTCTCCTTAACTTAATTTCGTTTAATATGCTACATCCATTTCGTTTATGCCAGATGTCAAAGACGTTCTTATTACAAAAACATTCAGCAAGATTACCATATATACCATTATTGAACTTCAAATTTTTCTCCAGGAGAACTACACAATCTGCTATGAGATAATGTGAAACAACCAAAACAACTAACACTATATAAATGCCATGTCAACTCTAACAGATAAACTAAACATCAGCTTTTTGGGCAGATATCTGTTACTGAGTGCGGTGTATTTATTTCTTTATTTCGGCATCTTATTTCCATTAGCTCAATTTTCTTTGACATATATACCAGCGATCAGAGATAGAATTCCACAAGATAACAGTATATTTTATCGTTTATTACTAATTTTCTTTTTTTTTCTGTTTATACTTTCTTTTTCAACCATTTTGATTGGGAATTTTACTCTGAACTTGTTTTCGGTAATGTTATTAGAAATCACGGAGGTTTTTCTACCATCTCTCAGACTGAAATTTTTTATGTTTTCAATCTTAAGTTTTCAATTCAGTTTACAAAAAAAGCAAAATTGACGTCTATTTTTAGCATACAAGGGATCCACATAGTGGTCTCTCATATTGTTTATATTTAAAATATTTTAAAACATTTACTGTAATGAGAGTTGCCTCCCTTCACTAATGCCTGTAACTTGAGAACAGTTTACTTTGGATGTTCTGCAATAAAGCCAAAAGTATTAACATACTTGGCAAACGACATCATGAAATATTCATTATGTTGATTTTCATGCAAGCAAAGAAACTTGAACAACATTAAGAATTGAAATAATTAAATATTTACATATTCCGAAAGCAAACAATTATGGTACCGGAAGTTGTGTTAGCTTTTCAAATGCTTTCTGCATTAAGTATGTAAACGCTTGATTCATCAGAGTTTTGTTTTATCTAACTAATCGCTCGGGTATAATACAATAATATATATATTTGTGAGATGAAATATTGATAGAATTTTCTGATAGAGAGAAAGTAACTTTTCTGTTTAATTATGTCAAACACGGAATATCTTCAAAAACAATTTAGCATGTTAAAATGGGAAGAAAAATATATAAAATCAATTATAGAACTTCACGAAGATCAATTAAGTCGTTTAAAAGTAAGTATAAAATGTATAAACTCTACATCCTGAATTTTCTGTAAAATATTTCCTTATGCTAGAAGATATAAAGTATTTATTTTCGTTCATTATATTCTCTTTGTTATGAATTTTGATTCAGTAGACTTATAATGAGATGCAATCCAGTCATGACCATTCCGTCTTTTTTCTCTATCAGGGACTACATTGTCTATTGTATCTTTTGGTTTTAGACTGCGAGTATCTTGAGAGAAATTTGGCTGACTGTAGGGTTTCCCCTTGCCGTTAAAAATAAAAGAAACGCCTAAAAAACAAATAAACTACGAGAAGAAAGATAGTTAGTTATATTATATGCTAAAATTTGTAACATAGCACATATTTATTTCGTGGCAGGGTTTCAGATGTTATTTCGAACTACTTCACTTACTTTTGGAAATAATCTTGATACCACTTCTCTTTTATCAGTTTAATGGGCGAAGGTAAAGAATACGCACACCCGGTGTTTAGAGTTAGGGTTTTTGTTACGCCCAAAACCGGTGGTGTACGTATTCTTTACCTCCGCCGTTTGATGTACCATACCTATATAATAGTTTCTAAAAATTGACGCAAATACTAAGCCTCAGTTCTGGTGGACCTTGCATACATCAAATCTGCATCCCAAAGCCTAGGCTACCCTCCTTAAAGACAAATATACTTTAACCCCAATTAGTTTTAGATCCTCTACAAAGATCAGTACTGTTCTGTTTGGCTGCCACTTTTCAATTTCTGTTCCAATTGATTTCATATTAGGTGTAATGATGTAGTTTTGTGTGTTAATCATTGACATGAAATTCATTTGTGCCATCAATCAATAACTAAAGAATTGAAGAAGGAGACCCAGGAAGACATGAGATGGGGTGGTGAAGCATGACCTTCAAACATTGGGCCTCACAGAGACAATGACGAAAGACCGAGACCTCTGGGGATATGCTGTGATTGAGAAGACCCAGCAAGGAAAGTGAGATCACAGCCATAGCCTACACCAGTGTTGCATAACCAGCCTGTTTAAAAAATACCTTTTAATCGTCAGGCAACATTTTGTGCTTGAGGTGGCCGATGCCAGTGTCACCTGACTGGCTCCCATGCCGGTGGCGCATAAAAAGCACCCATTACACTCAGAGTGGTTGGCATTAGGAAAGGCATGCAGCTGTAGAAACATTGCCAGATCAGATTGGAGCCTGGTGTGGTCTCCTGGCTTACCAGTCTCCAGTCAAACCATCCAACCCATGCCAGCATGGAAAATGGATGTTAAACACTGATGATGATTATTAGCTTTTAAATTTACAAATTTTCAGTAATTTTAACCAATTGTAGGCTGCAGACAGGACACATTCATGCCTGTTTTCATAGTAACAAGCCAAGCTCTTCCCAAGCTATTTACTCACTTGGTCATTTTTCACTTATTAAATGGTTGTAAGATGTACTAAAGATAATAGCTAAATAGGCCTTAAATCACACACCAACTTTTTTTTGCATAAATTATAAATTCCCACATGTAGAATACAAATTTGCAAAACTTTTCTGAAAATTCCAATAAATAAAAGAAGTTATAAGAGGTTATAAGGTGTGCATAAAGCAGAATTCTGCCAATATTTAATTTGTTTACAGTTGACAACATATGCTGTCATGCACAAAATGACCTTGGTAACTTTTTTAAAACATTTTTCTGGAAAAAGTTAAATATCCCCTGATATACACTGTGGAAAATTACATCAATACACCAAATTTTAAAATTTTCACTAAACTTTGTGATTTCCACAGGTGCAGCCAAACAGAAAATATCCACTCTTTGTAATGTTAATTATAAAGAAGCACAAATGAGTTGTCTTCAGTATTTGAGTGGTCAATTTAATTCTACAAACTTGCCTCTGCGAATTTTAGTGACAAGGTTAGCTTCAAATTCATCTGTAAGTGCTTCCTACTATAGTCTAACAAGAACAGTTTATATTTCTGCTGCTCGTGTCAAAACTTCGAGATAAATACTTGTTTTTATCATGTTGTTGTTTGTGCTTATGGAGAAATATGCCCTTTTTTCACTTCAAAATTTGTAGATTTATGCAACTCATATTAGGAAACGAAAATATGTTTCAAAACTAGTTTCTTGTTTTTCTTTTAGGTTGAAGAGCTTGCGCTAAAGCATAAAATAGCTGTAGAAGAAGGTTGTCATGATGAAGATGCAGGCCAACTAAAGAAAAATGAAAAACAGGTAAGTTTTCAATGATAAAATAAGCTAAGTCTTTGATGAGAACTGTTATTCTTCAAGTAAAATAGCTGCAGTTGAATTCTTTTAAGTCAATGAATCTTCCACTCTGAACAAAACTTATAGCAGTTATCTGTCTGTGTGCCTGACTGTCTGTGCATATTGTCGTCAATATATATATATGTATCATCAATGTTTAATGTCCATTTTCCATGCTAGCATGGATTGAATGGTTTGACAGGAGTTGATGAGCCAGAGGACTATGCCAAGCTCCAATGTCTGCTTTGACATCATTTCTATAGCTGGATGCCATTCCTAACATCAACTACTTCACAGAGTCTACTAGGTGCTTTTTACTAGTGAGGTCACTAAATAACTCATAAGACAAGATCCCTCATCTGAGAAAGATGGCTTTATGCCAGGTGGAGACAGAAACAGGTGTTTTGCAGGTTATGCCAGCTGGGAAAGGAGAAAAGATAGTGAAGAGGTATCAGGGCATATTCTTAAGTTACAAGAAGATCTACATAAAAGTGTTTAAGAAATTTGCTTACCAATCACACAGTTTTGGATCCAGTCCCACTGCATGGTACATTGGGCAGGTGTCTTCTATTATAGCCCTGGATCAACCAAAGCCTTGCGAATGGATTTGGATGACAAAAACTGAAAGAAGACCATCATATCTATCTATCTATATATATATATGTGTTTGTTTGTGTCTCCTTGGCTAGATGTACTATGATTGTTATAAATGGATGTCATCTTTTGGGCATGGAAAATCTACCTCAACAAACTCTGTCTGACCTATGTATGCATCAAAAAGTAGATATTAGAATGTGAGTTGAGAGTGAATATGGTAGATAGAAACTGTATTGATTTTTTGCTGTATTTGTGTGTGTGTGTGTGTCCCACCACTGCCTGACAGTTTGGCAAAAGAAACTGATAGAGGAAAAGTACCAAACTTTAAAAAAGTATGTACTGGGGTCTGTTTGATTGACTGAAACAGTAAAACATAAACGGTTTGTTTTTTTTTCATTATTATTTAATGCGAATAGTCAGGATAGCAAAGGAGAAGGTTAAACATTGTAAACCTTTTCATTTGATTTATTTTCAGGCAATGGAAACAGATGAAAATATAAATAGTGTCCCTCTGATGTTAGAAACAAACCGATTCTGTAGGTTCATGTTTATAATACACTTATTGTTCATATTGTAATTATTCATTTTTAAATGCATCACTGTTGCCAAAAAGAGCATAAGGCTACCATCTTCAAATATATCTTTGCTTATTCTTCTATTCTTTTCAGTCATTGGAATATGGCCACTCTGTAGTGAAGGCATTTGAGTGGTTTTAATCTGTTATATTGTGCTCTCCCACCTACTTCACCCACATATTCTAATATTACTTCATTTCATCAACTGCAAAAAAGTGAAAGCTGCCTCTTGTTTTGGGGATGGCAAAGAGTGATTTGGAAGGTGTTTGACTGCTGTTTCTAGCAGGACAAATGACCACATAGAGGCTTTCCTGTTGACTCACCATAACCTTGTTTATATGCTAGGAGCCTAATTCTGCCATGTACATAACAGAATAAGCCTTTAACCACCACAGAAGATGCAGGTATACGAAGTTTTAAAGTTCACTTCACAACTACATGACACCTTAGTCAGCTCCCAAAGACTAGATGCCTCTTTGCATCGTTTAACTTGGTTACTACAAGATGCTGTTCCTGATATCAACCACATTCCTACAGAATCTACTGGGTGCATTTTCTCATGGCAACAACACCAGTGAGGTTGAATAGCCCTTGACAAGATGGGACTAGAGGGACATCACAATCCTATTCTTCCTCTGTTTAAAGCCATCCACTTTATAGTGTGAACAGTAAGTAGTGAGGCTTGTACACAATAAATGTAAATTCAAAAAAGTGAATGATGCTGACAGAAAGGCCAGTTTGGTATTGTGAAGGTGTATGTGTAAAAAGAAAACAAAATAAATTACCCATAGTAGATATGAATTTGTCAACTTCTAGTTGGCAGTTCAGTAGTTTGTTATTTCAAATATTCCAAAGATAATTGGGTTTTTTTTTTATATACATCCTTCTGGTTTCCTCTCTAAAATCAAATTCAAAATTTCTCTCCTCAGCACTTGGCCACATGTAGATGTGAGGATAAATAATGGCACCAGTCTATTGTTTCTAACTATATGGAAGATAAAATGATTATAATCTTAGCCAGGATTGATCTAACCCTTTAGCATTCAGATACTCTGTCAAATGTAATGATTATTTATTCACATTGTTTTGAATTGATCATGCATTATCTCATAGCTTCAATAGTTTAGAAAGACATTGTAGGATATGTGTGAGAAGTCCGATCTGGCCAGTTTGAACATAAAACAGCATATTTGAACTGGATATTGCTGGTTTAAATGTTAAAAGGTTAAATCATCTCGGGTAGCCCTTGCTCTTATCAAGGGGCTTCTCTCACCCAAGTCTTTGATCAGAAGAAAGATAAGGCCAGCACATCTGAGAGACAAATGGGTGCAGAGATTGTCAAGAGAGTAATTCAAAAGTGTGTGTGTGTGCGTGTATGCACAAATATATATGAATGATAAGAGTTAGCAATACTCAACTCAAAAGCCTTGATGGATGCTCTCTCTATTTTTAGGCTTTGACTCTTTGTTGAGTTCATCTGTTCTTGTTGACAGCTATTGGTTTTTATCAGTATGCTGACTCACACATCACACACAAGGAGACTCTAGAGTTAGTGTTGCTGGTTTAATCACCGATGGCTCAACCATGAAACAGGTTATATTGGTTACATAATTACAATTATCGGAGCCTTTTTTGATGTGATCTGACACAAGAAGTGGAAGTTGTCATCACCATCATTTAACACTTATGTTTTCTGCTGACATTGGTTGGATGAGCTGACAATATCCAATGGATTGAAGGACTGTATCATGCTCCAATGTGTACTTTGGCATAGTTTTCTATATCTGGATGCCTTTCCTAATACCAGCTACTTTACAGCATGTACTGGGAGCCTTTTTTTCATGCCACTAGCACTATTGCCATTGGCATGCAGGTCTATGAACCCCAAGGGAGGTGTGAGATCAGCTTCATGCTGGGGGATGAGGAGTTAAAGTATGAGATATTGGGGGTGGGGTCAGAGCAAATTCTTGTAGCGGATATGCATGGCTACTCAAATTTTGTAGCAGAAGGGGAGAAAGAGAAACAAGAAATGATCAATAGTTGTAAAGAGATAGATAATGGTGACAAGGTGCTCAAGTATAGTCGAGTAAATCAATTCTGGAATATGAGTGGTACTTATTTTTATTGACCATGGTGGAAAGGAAGACAAACTCAACTATAGTTGGATTTAAGCTCAGATCATTGAAAGACAGAACTACATACTGAAAGGATTGAGATTTTTGTCTAATTTCTACTATTTTCTCAAACTCCAAAATGCTCTCAGTTTAAATATATGAAAATTCAGTTCTTAATTAAATCCTAAATTAATTAATCAATTTAATTATTTAGATATCAAAATAACTTTGCTGGTTTTTCGTTAAATCTGATTTCTTTTTCACATCTATTTCAAGACAACAATAATGAAGAGGATGAAGATGATGAGGATAATGATGACGATGATGCAGATGAAGGCAGTAACGAGCATTATGATAGTTTAAAATGCTTCCTAGACCAACTCTCTCAGAGAGAACAAAACAAAACTTAAAATGCATTTATTTTCCCAGAAATGTTAACAAGTATGATTATTAATTGTTTAGCCCCTGGTCAGCTCCAATCCATCTGACCTTTGACCAAAGGTGTCCAGACTGCAACAGTCCTCTCTTTTATTCAGACACAATTTGTCTAGGGCTACATTATTCAATGTGTCCTTTTTTAAAAATAATACCAGTTCAGCTTCAGGATATAACTGAAATTTTTTCTATAAATATGACAAGACTTGATTTTTTTAATTTCTATAACTACCACAATTATTTTCTTTTCATTTTTTTATTCTTTTCGATCACAATACACACACACACACATAGCTGTGTGGTTAAGAAGTTTGCTTTGCAACTTCATGATTTACAGCTCAACTCCAATGCACAGCACATTGGGTGTCTTCTATTATAAGCCCTGAGCCAACCAATGCTATGAGGGAATTTGATAGACAGAAACTGCAGGAAGCCCAGTGTGTGTGTGTGAATGTTGATATTCTGCACCTGTTACTGTTTGAGTGAAATAGGACTGATTTTAGCCTTCCTTGTTGACATGATGAGCCTAAAATGTGTGGTGCTCTGTGCTTTTGAAAACATGGAATAAAGAAATCTCTTACTTGAAAAATAAAGGTTGGAGACAGGAAAGGCATCCAGCCATAAGATCCTGTGTCAACTAACTCTCCATTTAAAACAAATTTTAGCACAGGAAGACGGATATTAAAAATGAATATATGGGATTTTTTTATTAATTGAAAAATTGAAATATTCTCAGAAACTGGAAAAAGTACTGGTGAGATTGCAAAAAACTGTTCGAATTGAAATTAATATTGATAATAAACTTCACTTAACTATTTATTTATTTATTGAATTTCATGCTCATCTCCTCAACCTGATATTAATTTATTTTTATATCTCAGATTTATCAATATTTAATTTCAAAATATGAAAAAAATTCAATCAAACATTTCTTTTTACAATAAAACTATATATAACTTCGAAACATTTTTGTTCTCTTCTATTTTTCACCATTTTATATTCATTTGAAATAGAGGGTCATCATCATCATTTCATGACCACTTATCATGTTGGTATGACTTGGACAGATCATCACAGTCCAACTCCTTATTTGGCATTTCTGCCTTCCTAGAAGGTCAGGGGACCATGTCTTGCTTGTACTTTATTTAAGCATAACTGCTACAGCTCTGCATACCAGAGGTTTTGTAACTTTTTTTTTTTTTAAGAGAGGCAGTTATGACTGTCCTAGACATTTGTAACTTTAGTATATCATTACTATACATCTGTGGAGGCGCAATGGCCCAGTGGTTAGGGTAGCGGACTCACGGTCATAGGATCACGGTTTCGATTCCCAGACCAGGTGTTGTGAGTGTTTATTGAGCGAAAACACCTAAAGCTCCACGAGGCTCCGGCAGGGGATGGTGGTAAACCCTGCTGTACTCTTTCACCACAACTTTCTCTCACTCTTTCTTCCTGTCTCTGTTGTGCCTGTAGTTCAAAGGGTCAGCCTTGTCACACTGTGTCACGCTGAACATCCCCAAGAACTACTTTAAGGGTACACGTGTCTGTGGAGTGCTCAGCCACTTGCACGTTAATTTCACGAGCAGCTTGTTCTGTTGATCGGATCAACTGGAACCCTCGATGTCATAAGTGACGGAGTGCCAACAACAACTATACATCTAATTTGGCCTGCCAACTTTTTTTTTTTTTAATTCCAGACTGAAGAAAATGGCTAATAACATTTTCAACACACCCTACTAAACACTGCTCGTCATAATTCCATCTTGGTAACTAACTACTTGACAGAGATGGGCATCAGCGCTGCTCCTCGCCCTCCCTAGAGTCCAGACCTTGCTCCCTGTGACTTTTGGTTGTTCTCCAAGCTGAAAAAGAACCTTAGAGGCAATAATTTTGAACACAGAGAAGATGGAGTTTGTGACATGGATTCTGGACACTTTCACGTTGGAGGACTTCCATGGGGCCTTTATGAAGTTGCTGGAGTGTTAAAACAAGTGCATTGAAGTCGGGGGATCCTACTTTGAAGGAGATTAGAATTTTGTACTTTTCTGAAGTCTGTGAAAACGTCTTAATACTTCTGGAATGCACCTTGTGTATGTATGAGTGTGTGTGTGTGAGTGAGCGCTTACATATCATAGCTTCACTTAAGTGAAATGATTGGACTTTAGGACAAATCATTCTGTGCTTTCAAAGGAGTGGAGTAGAAACTTTCGTTTCTTGAAAAACTAGTAAAGGTTGGTGATAGTAAAAGCATCCTACATCAAATACGTCCCCATCCAACCTAGGCTAATATAGAAAAAAAATGTGCATTAAGTCTTTTAATATCAAATTGCCCCCAGTTTTATGAGACAAACTTCCTGTTTTAAATAGCCTAAATTAAAAACACCCACCAAAAATTTTATGTTAACTTATGTTCCAAACATTAGTTTAACACTTCAGCGTTCAGATTACTGTCAAATGTAATACATACTTATTGTAATTGTTTTGAATTAATTATGCTTTATTTCATAGCATTAATATTTCAATGATTCGATTGTTTATCTTCATAATGACATTGTAAGGTAGATGTGAAAGGCCAGATCTGACCAGTTTGAATATAAAACAGGTAGAATATTTAGGCCGGATATGGCCAGTTGAAATGCTAAAGGATTAATAATGACAAAGTTATTTTAGTAAACTTTTCATTATTTTTTGAATTAGTTGAAACAGGTAAAGACCCCCTTTGCTCGTGAATGACCATGGGACTGCACCTAGAAAGTTAATCTCCGAGGCATAAGTTCAGGCAAGATTGTTTATGGAAGACCAGCAGTCACCCATGCATACCAGCCTCTCCTCTCCATACCACCAATGTTATCCAAGGGAAAGGCAAAAGTCAATACGGCTGGGCACCAGTGATGTCGCAACTCAATTCTACAGCTGAGTGAACTGGAGCAGCATGAAATAAAGTGTCAGGCTCAAGAACACAATGCACAGCCCGGTCCAGGAATCAAACTCACTACCTTATAATTGTGAGCCCGACGCTCTAACAACTGAGCTTTGAAACAAAAGTCATGCATTTCAACAGAAATAGGGTAATGAAAGGGTTAAACAAACAATATCATGTCATACCCACATATATACATTAACTTTCTATGCAGTTTCTATCTACAAATTCCACTCAGAAAATATTGGTCAACGCAAGGCTATAGAAGGTACGTTCTCAAAGAACTGTGCAATGTGATAGAACATGTCATCATGACATTGCAAAGTGACTATTTTAACCACATAGTTCTGACTTCAAACATTAGATAGTAAACAAAACAAAAAAAAGATTCATTTGAAACTAATGGTGGTTTTCATTGTCAAAAATGATTGATGGAAGCTTGCATGATGTAGGGAAAACAGAATTCTAACATTTTGATCCAAGCTCTTTGTCAGAGGAAAGTATTTCTCAGATGAAAGGATTGGTTTGAAACCTCAGGATTCTCTTTTATCCAATACATATATACTTATGCACATAACAATACATATATATATATATATATATATATATATATATATATATATACTTTATTTAAAAGCAGCAGAAATATAACAAAAAAACCGTTACTCTGAGTTTCACGTTCCCGTTCATCGGGAACGTGAAACTCAGAGTAACGTTTTTTTTTTGTTATATTTCTGCGGCTTTTAAATAAAGCATATTACTCTACCTCTGGTATTTGAGTACTCTTTTTTCCACCTTGTTGCACATTTCATGTGCTTACTCCGGTATATATATATATATTTTATATATATATATATATATATATTTTATATATATATATATATATATATATATATTTATATATATATATATATATATATATATATATATATATATATATATATTTATATATATATATATATATATATATATATATATATATTTTATATATATATATATATATATATATATATTTTATATATATATATATATATATATATATATATATATATATATATATATTTATATATATATATATATATATATATATATATATATATATATTATATATATATATATATATATATATATATTTTATATATATATATATATATATATATATATATATTTATATATATATATATATATATATATATATATATATATATATATATATATATATATATATATATATATATTATATATAATATATATATATATATATATATATATATATATATATATATATATATATATTTTATATATATATATATATATATATATATATATATATATATATATATATATATATATATATATATATATATTATATATATATATATATATATATATATATTATATATATATA
>NC_142945.1:19766989-19907329 GCF_046866305.1 Octopus bimaculoides | reverse complement strand
ATTTTATATATATATATATATTTTATATATATATATATATATATATATATTTTATATATATATATATATATATATATTATATATATATATATATATATATATATATATATTATATATATATTTTATATATATATATATATATATATTTTATATATATATATATATATATATTTTATATATATATATATATATATATTTTATATATATATATATATATATATTTTATATATATATATATATATATATATATATATATATTTTATATATATATATATATATATATATATTTTATATATATATTATATATATATATTTTATATATATATATATATATAAAATATATATGTATATACACTTGCATACACATACAGTTAACAAATAATACAGCAATTCATTTCAATCTACGATCATTTATAAATACATACACTACAATATATTCAGCATCAAATTTCTGTACACACAAAACTATGTACATAATAGCATATATTCAAAACACACATATGCAATATGGAGATTAACTTTAAAACAGTACATAGCACTAAATTTTTATAGAGGTAAAAAAAAAAAAGATATAATATA
The DNA here is from genome assembly GCF_046866305.1 of Octopus bimaculoides. Lineage (NCBI taxonomy): Eukaryota > Metazoa > Mollusca > Cephalopoda > Octopoda > Octopodidae > Octopus > Octopus bimaculoides. The sequence continues at coordinate 19,906,750 of NC_142945.1, read as the reverse complement.
ATCATATGTATATACACACACTTTCGAGAGTATAAATGGAGAAAGTACTTAATACATATAGTAGAGTTTATTCATTCAAAGTTGGTGATTCTCATCTGCACTTTGATGCCACTCTGAGTTTCTTGCTCAGAGAGCATTGATCAGGTGGAGAAATGAAGATCAAGAATATATATTTTGAAATATGCATATAATAATTGGCTGCACAATTTATAATGTAGATTACCCATCTAGGAGGTAGTAACTTTGAAGAGGAATTGATAAAAGGGTAGCATGATCTTTTTAGTCATCTGGTACAGGACAACTTGTCTTGAGCCAATAATATGATCAAATACACCAAGTACATTCTATATAGTGGTTGGTGATAGGATGATCATCAAGCAATAGGAATCATACAACAAAATAGAATGCAGAAGGCATGGGTGCTGCAAGCTTCATTACAAGCTATCTAGGAGGGCAGTAACTCCAAATAAGAACTGATTCAAAGTAAAGGGTGCTGCTTCATTCCCCCCTCTGCATGGGACAACATCTCTAGTGCTGGTAGTGGCATGATAAAATGCACCTAATCCACACTACAAGACATCAAAACAACAATAATTTTGGCTGGTTTCTGTTGCTCTGTGTGCAAAGTAGTGCAGAACACAACCAGTGATGAGACTCAGTCAACTCATGCCAACATGGAAAAACAGATGTAAAAGGATGCTGATGATGATGACATACAATAAAAAAAAAATGTCATTGTTCCATTGCAATTATTACTCTTTGTTATAATATTTATAAAAAGTGATGGGTTTTGGCTTGTTTTTTGTAATGTTATGCTTTATCTGATTTCAAGATCACCATCAAAAAAAAAAAAAAAATGCAAAAAATATAAAAAATCATTAATCGGAATGAGAAATTCAATCTAAGAATTCATTGAGTCATCTTCAGCTAAGATGTAGACAAATTACTAAAATATATTGGAGGTAGAATAATAATATTTCTCATTAAACTATAGAATTATCTTAAAAAAAAAAGACACTTCGTTAAAACACTTCTCATTTTGCTCAAGCTCAAATCTGTTAAATAGTCTTTCAGAGAAAATGTTTTAATTACTCATTTTTGAGCAGCGTTTTTACATATTTTTCTTTTTAACACAGAGTTCTAGAAGTTACATTTTTTAAAATTTCATTCATTAAAATGTTTATATTATTATTATTATAATTATTATCGTTATTATCATTATTACTATTATACACTTATTACTCAGGTTTCTTCAATGACAAATAAAGAGTTTTATTTATAGTCATTTTGTCAGGATTGATTTTGCGCAGCAGCTGTGCAATGCAGTTGGTCAACTGTTCATTGGTCATATTTAACTTTTTCGATTTGAACTTCTGTAACAAGTCTTTTGTACTCATGGGCTTACGCATTAAATAACGCCGGATACTCTCCTCGGAAATTCCTTCACTGTAATGAGAAAAAGAGAGAGACAAAAAAAATTAGAATTTAACAACCATTATATAAACTGCATATATGTATATAATTTTATATCTTTTGTTTCAATCATTAGACTGCAGCCATACTAAGGCACCTTGAAGAACTTTTTGTTGACTGAATCAACCGCAGTATTGGCCTCTTTTGTCAAACTGCTGTTATGGAAATGTAAACAAACCAACACTGGTTGTCAAGTGGTAGTGGGGGAACAAACACAACACAACACAAATGTATATGCATATACAACAGGCTTCTTTCAGTTAGTCTGCTAAATCTACTCACAAGGCTTTGGTTGGCCTGCAGCTATAGTAGAAGACACTTATTCAAGGTGTTGAACAGTGGGACTGAACCCAAGACCACATGACTGAGAAGAAAGCAAGATACCCACACAACCATGCCAGTGCCTTCAGCGACACCTGGATAAAAGTTTTTGTATATATCAGGCAAAAAACCTTACATCTCAATCACACTGCTACATGCAACAATGAGCTAAGCCAGTAGCTGTGGCAAAATTATTGTTGAATTCATGGCCTAGACATGTTATTTATCACAAATTGCTTTTATTTACAAGGTTTATTCCATAAATCAGGGAATCTAACAGGTAAACAAGAATTTTACTCCACACAAGAGTAGTTGGGACTTAGAAGTTAATATGTAAAGACACTATATTTCACATTGCTCCAATTCAATCAGCTGTAGAAATGAGTTGTGACATCACTGGTACCAAGCTGTATCGGCTTTTGCTTTTCTCTTGGATAACATCGGTGGCATGGAGAGGGGAGACAGGCATGCATGGGTGACTGCTGGTCTTCTACAAACAACTTTGCCCCGACTTGTGCCTCGGAAGGAAAATTCTAGGTGCAATCCCATGGTCTTTCATGACCGAAGGGGGTCATTTACGTAAATGCGTCCAATGGTTCTAAAAATCTATTAAGGGTTACTGTTTAGCTCCAGTTTCGTAGAAGTAACCAAATCAGAAACAACTCCTACTCCTGCCCCAACTACCGTCATATTTCCATGTGTATTGGTACTCAGTTGAAACTATAACATGAACTAAAGCATAAAGAACTAATTGTCTCTCTTAAATAGACAATAAAATGCTTTGCAGTGAATTTTAACTCAAGACAACATGCACAGACCAATGTAAATGGTTAATAACTTAAAAAAGAAAAATAAGATAAGACAAAAAGCAACATTATTATTAATTTATGAGAGCAACAACACAAACCTGCTAGTGCATGGAACATTCCCAACAGGACTCTCAGTTCGCACTTTTTTACTTGCAAATGATGTTTCTGGTTCAGCTTTTCGTTTCTGTGGGAGGACTGGAATAACAGGAAAATCAAACATTAGTTAATAAATCATATGTGCAGTGAACAGGAAAAAATCAAAATGATGACATACATATTCCTTCTGAATATGTTCCAGCAGATTTTAACATTGAGATCCTAAAATTAAGGTACCGTGTAAAAAAACTTTGTTGTTGGTGCCATGTAAAAAGCACCCAATACAACAGATTTTATTATTATTATTATCATTATTTACATATTTTTGCTTAATTACCTTTCTTTTCCTCAGGTTGTGCTGCAGAAGAAGCAGTTGAAGCAGGAGCCGCTTTCTTCTCCAGAACTTTTTTGGATCTCTCTTTAATCTACAACATAAAATCATTTCATTCAGTAAAACAAAAGATAATAAAACGTAGCTTGAAATATCATCATCATTATTTATTGCCCATGTTCCTTGCTGAGTTAGATGGTTTCATGGGAACCAATGGGTCCAAGGACTGCATTATGCTCTAGTGTGTGCTTTGGCATTGTTTCTATGGCTGATTGCTCTTCCTAACACTAACTTAACAGTGTGTACTGGATGCTTTTTATGTGTTACCAGCACGAGTGAGGGTGCAGTGCAGCTTACAAGAATAAGGAACCCTGAGAGGGTTGGGAACTTTGTGCTAAGAGATGGAGCGGGGGGATGTGAGTGTTTAACCCTTTAGTATTCACGTTATTTTGTCAAAAGTAATCCTTATTTATTGACATTGTTTTGAATTAATCATACATTACCTTGTAGCTACAAGATTTTGATGAAGTGGTTGTTTATTTTAAAAATATTACGGGGTTGGTGTAAGAGGCCAGATCTGGCCAGTTTGAACATAAAACATGTGGAATATTTTGACTGGATATGGCTAGTCTAAATGCTAAAGGGTTAAAGTATGAGAGAAGAGGAGAGAGTATGTTTCTTGCTGTAGAGAAACTACATGGTTATTCATATTTAGAAGTGAGACTGAGAACGATTAGGTGGAGCTGGAAAGAAATCAACAGTGGTGATGAGGTGTCCAGGTGGTCCCACTCAGTAAAAGGTGAGAAGTGAGTGGGGACAGAGGAACTAGGTGTGTGGGTGGATAAATGGTTGCAAGAAAATATGGGAGAGCAAAAGGCGGGGGAATGAGTGAAGAGATGGGGAGGTAGACAACAGCTGTAAAGACGGGGCAGAGTTGAAGGGTGGATGAAGGGAATGGTTCATAAGAAGCAGAAGATGACCAACGATGCATGAGCTAGAAGAGGTAAAGGAAAGCAGTAGAAAAAAAGGAAAGAGCATCATCATCATCATTTAACGTCCATTTTCTATGCTGGCATGGGTTGGATGGTTTGACAGGAACTGGCAAGGCTAGGAGCCACACCAGCTTCTATAGTCTGTTTTGGCTTGGTTTCTATGGCTAGATGCCCTTCCTAATGCTAACCACTTCACAGTGTACTGGGTGCTTTTTACATGGCACCAACAACAAGGTTTTTTACAGGGTACCTTAATTTTAGGATCTCGATTCTGTTGTCGTGGTGAGAGGATCTTCTTGAGTACAGCAGGATAGTGTTGATGATACAGTAGACGGGGAAGGACAAAAGAAAGATGACATGGGTGGGTTGTAGGAGTGGGGGTGGAGTGAGAAGCAGGCATAGTGCATGAGGAGAGTGAGAAATGTATGGTGATGAGGGTAGAAAGATAAATTGGTGGCTCAGAAGCGGCAAAGAATTAACGTAAAATATGGGTGAAGAGAACAGCATTAATGGATGAAGAATAGATAACAGGTGAAATGGTTCCCGATAGCAAGAAAAATAAGTGGAAAAGGAGAGCTGAACTGATACTACTTTATATTTAAACATATTCAGACATACAAGAAGAAAGTTAGCAGCTAATTAAAACACTGATTAGTTTTAACCTCTTAGCGTTCAGATTAGTCTGTCAAATGTAATCTTTGTTTATTCACCCTAAGTAGAATTAATCATGTATTATCTGATAGCTTTGACATTTCAATGGTGTGATTTATTTTAAAAATGACACTCCAAGATAAGTTCCCAACCAATCTCCAATCATTTTTCACAAGTTGGCAAAGACATGTGTGGTCTAGTGTTGTCATGGTGGAATTGGCAAATTGTAAAGGAATCATGTTCTACACGATTCCTTTACGATTTGCCAATTCTGGCTCTTTTTCTTTGATTGCTTCCTCCAGTTCATTAGTTGTTGACAGTAAACATCTGAATTGATCGTTTGATTCATTGGAAGTAGATCAAAATACATAACACCTTTGTAATCCCACCAAATAAACAGTATGACCTTTTTTGATGCAATTCAGCTTTTCTTTTGCATGCCTAAGTGTACACAATCTCATATATATGAGCAATACTGTAATGTATATCTTATTTCAGTTTTCAAGAAGGATGCAAAGTATTTACTTACCTTTAGGAGTTGAGAAGTACGTTTCTCATCCATATCAGAATCACTTCCAGATGAAGATGAACTGCTGTCACTATCTGACGAAGAGAAACCAAAAGAGTACTTAGGAAGTTTCAAAGAACTAGTATTGTTGTTTATAGCAATGTAGCCAAAGCTGAGAGTAAACAAAGTTGTGATAAAGAAAACTTAGTGACTGTGAAGTTAAACCATTGAATAGCAGGAATAAATGGAGGAGTTTCTGTGGAGTGGAGAGGGGGAAATCATCATAAAAGAGTAGTTAGTATTAGAAAAGATATCCAACCAAAACCAGAAAAAAAACTGCTCCAAAAGCATGTACATATTCATATTCACAAACACTATTTCCCCCATTTAACACAAGTAAAATAGAAGTAAATAAAAAATTTGTTGTATAACAATATAGGGCAAAGCATCGTACGGTTATGGTCCCTAACTTTTCAAAATGAAAGGACCAACCTTGGGTTTTAATGAGATACTTGAGGTTAAATTTTCTCAACAAGCTTAATACTAGTAATGGTTATTTCTACGTTAGTTATAGGAAGCTTTAAAATTTAATGTAAATATTTCTCTCTCACCACTCAATGTTGGGCAGAATTCTTATAATGATTGCATAACTTACTCTTCTAAAACACTCTATAACAAAATCTTCACTTTTTTTTTTTGCCATTGTTCAATAAGTGTTATTTCCTATTTGCTTCAATCTAGAAATTGAAAGAAACAACTACTATTCCCTTCAAACTTTGCTTTTGTGACCTGGACATCAATGGCCCTTATGTAACTAAGTTAAAGGACTATGGAGGGTTTGTTATTGTAAAGCATTTATAAGATGGGGTACTGAAAAGTTTCTGGCTTGGGTAAAAGAAAATACAGGAGGATCAGTTAATTATGATTTTATTCAAAATATTCCCCTCTCAGATTCACACACTTATTGCAGCAGCCCTTCAGTCTTTCTGAGCCCTACAAAAGAACTCAGAAGGTTGGGCTGCCAACCAGGCCTTTTGTGATACCCTCAAAGCCAGGAACTTTTCAGCATCCCCCTGTACATCCTCTCTATATCATTTCTTTCTCTTAATATGTTACTTTGCTAAAGACAGGGTCTTTATATTTTTATGAGCTATATTTCTTGCAATAAGTGTCTATTAGTTTCTTCCAAACCTTCTTTTACTATATGGTGCAAATGTACAAAAACAGACAGAGACAGGTGAGGGAAAAACAAACAAGGTGTATTAGTTTGATGCTCAGGAAGAATGGAAAAGTCTTTGATGTTTCAAGACTATGCCCTTCAACAGAAAGGAATGAGGAAAGAAAACAGAGGGAGAATAAAACATATCTGGATTAACAGTTTCACATGTTGAATTCTTCTTTTACTTATATTAAGGTAATTTTTAAAACAACTTTTAACCAGAATAGAAAAATGCCTTTGGGAGTGAGTAGTACCAAACATGTCGACTAAACGTTACCAATTCTAATAACATGTACATCCAACAAGGGAGCCTTCATAGGGTCAATTGGCTTGCTAGACATAGCAGCCAAAATCTCCTTCAAATCACATCCAACCATTTAAAAAAAACCAGATACATTGGATAATATACTTCTCAGATATACTGCTAAGAAAGAAGGCAGATTGTAAAAGGAATACCTTTCATTCACAGGCCCCCGGGGTTAAACAACAAATCAAAATACGTATGTTTTTATTTGTTTGTTTGTTTGATTTTACCTTTTTTGGTCTTTTCATCTTTTATATCCTCGTTTTCCTCATCCTCATTCTTCTGTTCCTCTTCATCACTGCTGGCCTCAGAATCAATCAGTTTTCTTAAACCAGTTTCTTCATCAACACCTTTTTCCTCATACTTCTCTTCTTTGTCACGGTCCTCAATTTCAGACATACTACTGCAAGGGCAAAATTCCAGTAACTCATATACAATTTCATTTTCACAATAAACAACAACAATAACAGTACATGGATAGCAGATATATAATTCAGTCATATTTTCTATATCATAAGTCATCCACTTTATTTTCTCTTATAGTTCAATAATTTCTATATTATTAGGCACAGGCGTTTGCTTCCCAATCACATGGTTCAGGGTTCACTCCCACTACATGGCATCTTGGGCAAGAGTTTTCTAGCTTCAGGCCTATCAAAGCCTTGTGAGTGGATTTGGCAGATGGAAACTGAAAGAAGCTTGTCGTATGTGTGTGTGTGTGTGCAGCCATATGCAACTCAACTTGTTACATCTGTACTATGTGATTGTATAGTTAAGAAGTTGGTCGCAGCTACATGCTTCCAGGTTCAATCCCAGTGCACCACCACCATCACCACATCATCATCACCATCATCAAACAACCACTTTTCCACACTTACATGGGTCAAAAGGCAGATTTTCTACAGTTGGATGCCCTTTCTGTTGTCAGCCCTCACCTGTTTCCAAGCAAGATAACATTTTCCCCATGGCTAGACATATTTTTCATGAAAGACTGGAAACATGCAAATCACTCATACGACAGTGATGCTCATTTACAACTATCACATGATGTTAAAAACACATGCACACACACGTGTGTGTATGTGTGTGTGTGTGCGCGTGCGTGTGTGTGTACACACATTTTCCATTAACCAAATCCATGCACAAGGCTTTAGTCAACCCAGGGTTATAGTAGAAAATACTTGCCCAGAGTGCCATGCAGTGGAACTGAACTTGAGACTACATGGTTGAGAAGCAAGCTTCTTAACCACATAGGCATACCAGTGCCTGGGCAAGTGTCTTTTAGAATAATTTCAGCTTGTCCATGTCCTTAATAACAAAGGTTACAATAATTAAACAAATCTATCAAGACATAAGTGTGCTTGCTAGGGACACAATGTAAAGACATTGACAGGATGTAAACTTTAGACCAGTACTTCTTAGCCTAAGGTGTTGGCCAATTAAGCCTATTATGACAGGAGCATTGGACTAATAAAATGTAGGTGAAACACTGCATTACTTCTTTTGGCAGCCAATAGATTAAACATTCTACCAAGTTAGCCATTTATGACTCCAGAAAATAAGAGTGAAATGAAAAAACAAAAAAATGTGCATATGACTACATTCATATAAATGCAGACAGTTCAAGTCACACAAGAGTCATCATTACTGAGCAACACCAAAAACTAATCGTGGACAAAAAACGAAATACTTACCTGGCTGAGTCAGTCATATAATCCACTTCACGATCATCATAATCACCTTCATCACTTTCTTCAATTGCTTCGTTATCAGAATTGCTCTTGGAGTTCTTTTTAATTTTAACAGTTTTTGTATCTTTCTTTTGGGGTTTATCTGGTTTATTATCTAATATATATGTATAAAAATTTTTTTTAAAAGCATATAAATTAGAAAAAATTATATAACAGTAAATTCTAGCAAAACATCACAATCACTATTGTTTTCTTCTTTAAACTGCACATGTTCTCAATCATTTTTTATCAAGGGACCTCCTTGATTCTTATTTTACTTGAGAGAACCCTCATAGCCATTCAATTCTTAAAAAAAAGTCCCATTATATTTTTATAATTAAATATAATTAGAAATTGCATTAAAAAAATTGGTTAAAATATTTTGTGTATTGTAGAAGTATAACGAATTTACTGCACATGAATTTTAACAATAAAATCTTATATGGACCCCCAAGGGCAATATGGACCCTGGTTGAAAACCACTGCGGTAGAGGATGAACAACTTATTGAGGCAGTATTCTACAGACATATGCCCTTCTTGTCACCAACATTTATTTGGTTTTCCCAAGTAAGATGTTTTTGATTGGACTGCAATACAAGATCAATGGTCAGGATCACCAAGTTCTATCATGAGAGTAACTGCAATACATCCATGGTTGCGTAATCAGCTAATGAAAGGTTCACTATGACTCAATCTCCCAATTCAAATTCACAATAATGGAATTAGATGGTGACAGTCATGGGAACACACAAAAGCAGCATAAAAAAAATCTACTCACAAGACACTTGTCCAAGATGTCATGCAGTGAGACTGCAGCCAAAACTACATGGTTGCAAAGCAAGCTTCTTAACCACACAATCATACCTTCACCTCTACAGTTGAGAAAATTCACAATTTTGAAATCAAGCTTAGGGTAATCAATTTAGATGCTAATTAGGACAATGGCTCAACATTAGTCTAGTATCAATTCTTGTTCTTTAGTGATAAAAAAATGTAACCCTTTTGCATTCAGATTATTCTATCAAATGTAATGTTTATTTATTCACATTGTTTATTTAATCAATCATACATTATCTCATAGCTTCAAGATTTTAATGACATAATTGTTTCTTTTTAGAAAGATATTGTAGGGTAGGTGGGAGAGGCCAAATCTGGCTGGTTTGAATGTAAAATATGTAGAATATATTTGAGCCAGATATGGCCAGTTTAAATGTTAAAGGGCTTAAGAACATATTTTTGATAATCTGTAAGCTACCAAAAATATGCAAGAACTTAAATTTTAAAGTTAATTAGCAACAAAGTATATTTTTTTAAATTCAAGGGAATTTTCCAGGCAACCCCAAAAAAAGATCATCAAAATGACAATTTACCATTGTCGCTGTCTTCACGAGCATCATCTTCATCCCTGTCATCTTCATCAGACATAACAGCCCAGTCATCTAAGTCTGTTAAAAGCTGTAGCAGAAATGAAATACAGAAACAGTATTCTGTAGTCATGAAAGTCAAGGCAATACTAAAATATTACAGATTAACAGATGATGGTAGTAGTGATGATGATGACAAAAGAAAGTTTTAAAAAGTTTGAAGTATTTTGATAAAAGACAAACATGTTTGCAGATGAAATCTGAATAAATTGTCACTTAAAAGAGAATTCAATTTAAAATAACTTACAAAATCTTTCTGTTTCTTTGTCCTTGTTTTCTTCTCTTCTCCTTCTTCAGCATCAAGATCCGTATCTTCAGGACGAATTTTCTTACGCATCATCACAGAGAACAAATTCAAGGTTTTGTCACGTCTAACAATACACACAAAAAGAAAACATTGTTTCAAAGATCAAAAATTATTTTTTCTCACTCCCTCTATCACACACACAAGACCATTCCTTGAATATACATAAGATACAGTTTTACTATACATCTATCACACAACTGTCTTACAGTGCTGGAAGGAGAGAGTATGTGCCAAGAAAACATTTTATTCTTCTTGTAACTTTTAAAGTAAGGTTTCATTGAATATAGTGAACAAATTAGATCTAAATTATTTCACATCTACTTGCTAGAAGCTAAATATATCTTTTGATTCTTCTAAACTTGGAAGGAAAGGGTTCAGTTTAGCTTTAGATATGGTATCATATCTTTCATCTGGACTACAGCCATGCTTGGGCACTGCCTTGAAGGATTTTAGTCAAATGAATCAAAGTCAGCACTAGAAGAAAAACGACTATCTTTGGTTTCAAGAGGAAAGGTGTTCTTACATCAGGATAATGCTCAGCCACATACAGCGAAGATAACATTCCAAAGGCTGGAGCAATTTGAAAGAGAAATGATGCTCCACCTACCATATTCGCTGGACATTGCTCCATATGATTATCGTTTATTCTGCAGTCTTCAAAATCATTTGGAGGGAAAAATATGAATTCTGTATACAAAATCAGAACAGTACTAGAGGAGTATTTTTCATCATGGACAAGGGAAAGTTGGAAGAAGGGCCTTGCAAATCTACCAGATGGATGGAAAAGCATTGTAGAAAATGAAGGAAAGTATATTTTAGATTAAAAAAAGAACTTTGTTTATCTTAATCTTGAAAAATAAAAGAAGTATAAAAAAACTGCATTATTTATGGGATGACCCAATAAATATATATTTATACATACACACATCGTATATATATATATATATATATATATATATATATATATATATATATATATATATATATAGATACACATATATATATATATATATATATATATATATATAGATACACATATATATATATATATATATATATATAGATACACATATATATATATATATATATATATATATATATATATAGATACACATATATATATATATATATATATATATATAGATACACATATATATATATATATATATATATATATATACACACATATATATATATATATATATATATATATATATATAGATACACACATATATATATATATATATATATATATATATATATATATATATATATATATATATATATATATATATATATATATATATATACTTACGATGGTCTTCTTTCAGTTTCTATCTACCAAATCCACTCACAAGGCTTTGGTTGGCCTAAGGTTATAGTAGAAGACACTTGCCCAAAGTGCCAAACAGTGGGAGCGAAGTCAGAACCATGTGGTTGAGAAGCAAGCTTCTTAGCACACAGCCATGCCTGCACCAATTATGTATCAGACTATTTATTATATAATATTTAGAAAGAAAACTGTCATCAAAAGTCTCAGAACAGGGTTTTAATAAGAAAATCACTCACTTTTTAAATTCTTCTTCTGCCTCTTCAGCATTTAGATATTTGTATTTGATGATAGGATTGAAGTTATACCAATGTTCAACAGGAAAAGCTTCAAACGCACCATCAGCACATTGGGTGAATATGAAATAAGAGGTATTGTCAGAGATTGTTCCTTCCCTCACACCTTTGAATCTGAAATTACAGCAATAACATTATAAAAAAGAACAATCATTTCAGCAATTTTAATTTATGATTTCTATATTACTTTATTTATTTACTAATGTGAATGTTGTTTCTTTTAAAGGTTAAATTTAAGTTTTTAGAAGGAAAACAAACTCAAATAATACAGGTATAAAATTTAATATAATATATTAAAGAAGATTATAAAATCACAAGATTGCTGGTGCCACATAAGCAGCATTGGTGTTGGTTCCACAAAGAAAAGCACCCAGTACACTCTGTAAAGTGGATGCCATTAGAAAGGGCATCCAGCCATAGAAACCATGCCAAAACAGAGTCTGGTGCAACTCCCTGGCTTGTAAGCTCCTGTTAAACCATCCAAACCATGTCAGTATGGAAATTGGATGATGATGATGACTGTTAATTTACCAACAAAAGTTATTGCATCAATCCTGAGGGGATGGAAACAGCAGATAGTTTACAGGGTAATTATTGAAAAAAGGAGTAAAAGAGTAAAACCCCCCTTCAGTCACAAATGATCAAGGAATTGCACCTAGAAAGTTCCCTTCTTAGGCAAAAGTCTGGGCAAGGTTGTTTGTGGAGGACCAGCAGTCACTCATGCATTCCAGCCTCCCCTCTCCATGCCACCAAGGGAAAGACAAAGGACAATGCAGCTTGGCACCAGTGACATTGCAACTCATTTCTACTGATGAGTTAACTGGTGCAACGTGAAACAAAATGTCTTGCTTAAGAACACAACACATAGCCCAATCCAGGAATCAAACTCACAACCTCACGAGTGTAAACTTGATGCTCTAACCACTAAGCCAGGCACCTTCACTAATTATTATATAGACTTCTAGTAAATGATAGGAACATAGCTCAAGCCATATTGAAGGACTAATCTCTCATTTTGTCTCAAATTGGTGTTTATAATGTTAAGCATTATGATGAAAACATCTTTAACCCTTTAGCATTCTGAGTAATCTGAATGCTTAAGGGTTAAAGAATTAGAAGAATGATGGTTCAATACCAACCTGGTATCAATTCTTGTTCTTTATAGAATAGAAATTTAACCTTCAGATTACTCTGTCAAAATTTAATGCTTATTTATTCACATTGGTTTCAATTAATCGTGCAATATCTAGTAGCTCTGAGATTTCAATGATGTAACAGTTATTATGGATAAGAGCATAGGCTATTAACCTTCGGATTCTGAGTCCAATCCCAAGCAGGGACTTGGGAAATAATATCAACAGAAAAATAACATCAGCAAAAAAGAATACCTTAGGAATGCGAACAGAGTACCCCATTAGTCAAATAAAAGGTTGGGTTCGAAATTCCACCAGAAGACCTGATGAAGGCTGGAGAATACATCAGCTGAAACATTGTGGAAACAACAAACAAGGTGAGGACACCTATCAGTCCATTGTAATTAATGTGACAGTTGTTTTCAGAATTTTTAGAATAACATTATAGGGTAGATGTGAGAGGCCAAGTTTGACCTGTTTGAACATAAAGCAGGCAGAATATTTGGGCCGATATGAATGCTTTAAATGCTAAAAGGTTAAGACATTATATAATACTACAGAATTCAGTTATATAGTGAACAAATATCAAGATATTTAAGCTTACACATGTAAATAATGAGATAATGTGAGCTACAATGTGGTTGTTTCACCTGCTAGAAACAGTGACCAAATGCCCTGATATATAAAAAAAACAAAAAAAAAACAGGAAGGTCATACAACAAATGTAAATCAAGTATTGATAACCATAACCGATTACCAATGATAGGAGGCTGAAATATACAAAAGACAAAAAAGGAAAACCGTTACATGTATCAGCAGTGTTTTAACATTTACTTTTCCATGCTTGTTTGGTTCGGATGCAGTTTAGTGAAGCAGATTTTCTAGAGCTAAATGCCCTTCTTCTTGCCAACCCTCACCTGTTTCCAAGCAAAGTAATATTCCCCCATAGCCAGACGTATTTACAAAGAATATTGAAAATGAATGACACTGCTTATATGAGAGTGACGCTCATATACGGCTATCATGTGATGTTAAGACAAGGAGACACAAACATACACACTCACACAGATATATATATACATACATACATATATATATATATATAATGCAAGAGAGTTAGGGGTTGAGGATTTCTGTTTATTCTCCTAATGTACTTTATATTTGTAACCCCAATTGTTAATATAACATAGTTTGTCATAAACATTTGTATTTTGTGGTTTTTGTCATTTTAGTTACAAAATAAGTTAATTAATTCAACGGAATACACTCTCTACAAGTCGTTGAGTACAGCATATTCTCCTCCATTTTTTTAATTGCTATATATATATATATATATATATATATATATATATATATACATGATGGGCTTCATTCAGTGTTTCTGTCTGCCAAATCCACTCACTTCAGGTCAACCTGAAGCTATAGTAGAAGGCACTTGCCTAAATTGCCACACAATGGGACTGAACCTGGAACTGTGTGGTTGGGAAGCAAACTTCATAACCACACAGCCACACTTACACCTAAAGGCATGTATCTTTTATCTTTTACTTGTTTCAGTCAGTAGACTGTGACCTTGCTGGAGCACTGCCTTGAAAAAGTCTTTAGCCGAATGAATTGACAGCAGGATTTACTCTTTTGGCCGAACTGCTTACAGGGACATAAACAAACCAGCACAGGTATTTTTTCAGTCTCCATCTACGAAATCCACTCACAAGGCTTTACTTGGCCCCTGGCTATAGTAGAAGACACTTGCCCAAGATGCCATGCAGTGAGACTGAACTCAGAACCATGTGGTTAGGAAGCAAACTTCTTACCACACAGCCATGCCTGCACCTATGACTAAACAAAATTAACATCATCATCATTTAACACCTGCTTTCTATGCTGGCAGAGGCTGGATGGAGCTGGAGTTCAGGTGATTATTATGTGGCACCGGCACCTGAAAGGACAAGCCTGTATGTGTGGAAGAGAGCAATTTTACTTTGCTTGACGCATCAAAATTATGGAGACAGATGTGATCGTCTGATTTTCCATTGCAAGTTTAAAAGAAGCCAGCATGGAAAACAGACATCAAATGATGATGATGACAATGAAGTTGTAATAGATCAAACAAGCTCACTCAATCTATGCAGTAAAAATGGACGTTTAACCCTTTAGCATTCACTTATTTATTCACAGTTTTGAATTAATCATAGCTTGGAGGGAACCTGTGGAAGAGATAGCCCCAGGAAGACATGGGATGAGGTGTGAAGCATGATGTTCAGATACTGAGTTTTATGGTCGCAATAACAAGTGATTGAGACCTTTAGCAATTTGCTGTGCTTAAGAAGACACGTCAAGCCAAGTGAAATCATAGTTGTGGCCAGTGTTGGCGACACATAAAAGGCACCCACTATACTCTTGGAGTGGTTGGCATTAGGAAGGGCATCCAGCTGTAGAAACCAGCTTACCAGTCCCAGTCAAATTGTCTAACCCATCATGGAAAATGAACACTAAATGATCATGGTAATTGTTTATTTTGAAAATAACATTGTAGGGTAGGTGTGAGAAGCCAAATCTGGCTGGTTTGAACAAAAAAAAAAACAGAATATTTAGGCCAGATATGGCTGGTTTAAATTGTTGTTGTTGTTACTCCATCGCTTACGAAGTCGAGGGTTCCAGTTGATCCGTTCAACGGAACAGCCTGCTTGTGAAATTAATGTGCAAGTGGCTGAGCACTCCACAGACACGTGTACCCTTAACGTAGTTCTCGGGGATATTCAGCGTGACACAGTGTGACAAGGCTGACCCTTTGAACTACAGGCACAACAGAGACAGGAAGAAAGAGTGAGAGAAAGTTGTGGTGGAAGAGTACAGCAGGGTTCGCCACCATCCCCTGCCGGAGCCTTGTGGAGCTTTAGGTGTTTTCGCTCAATAAACACTCACGACGCCCGGTCTGGGAATCGAAACCGCGATCCTATGACCGCGAGTCCGCTGCCCTAACCACTGGGCCATTGCGCCTCCACGGCTGGTTTAAATACTAAAGGGTTAAAGTTACTCAGTACCTTTTGCAGTTCTGTTTTGATCCAATTTTCATATGCCATGGTTGATCCTCAGGTTTGTATTTCTTTAGCATAACACCATACTTCTTACGCCGAGCTTCCTCTTTTTGCTCACGACCAAATTCACTGCCAGCACCAAATTTGGGCATCAAATCAATGTCATTAGCAGTTTTGTATTCTCGTAAGTTGTTTTCTCGCTCTAAACGGACATTTGTCTGCAAGTAATAACCATAAAAAAGACAATAAAACTTTAGCAAATTGAAAGGAAAAGTTGTATTTATATATTTTAGCATAACAAAATATCTTTAAGATTCATTTCTTCATAATAATGTTCAAATTTTTAGATGTTTCAACTGAAACCTTACTGAGACCCTAGTAGTAGGCCTGCCATAAGCTCTAGGACCCACAAAGCTAGAGCTTCATTTTGCTTTCATGCTGTGTGAATGACTGCGATAACAACAGTGTTCCCTGGATGGCATGTCAATCCATTGTAGGTCTAACTTCCCAGCAACTGCTGGAACTCATTTACAGCTGAATGGACACAAGCAATGTGAAATGAAGTGTTTTATTCAAGAACACAATGCACACCCAGTTCAGGGAGTGAAACCTTCCAGCCATCAAACTGCACCTGTTTCCAAACAAGGTAATATTTCCCAAAGCCTGCTTCATGTGCTGTCAAGACCAGATATCAAGACACATATATAAATACAAAAGGCTTCTCTCAGGTTCTGTCTACAAAATCCACTCACAGGGCTTTGGTTAGCCCGGGGCTATAGTAGAAAACACTCTCCCAGGATGTTATGCAGCAGAACTGAACCCAAGACCACATGGTTGGGAAGCAAGTTTCTTAACCACACAGCCACCCCCTGTATCTATATACATATATAAATATACTATCATCAGCATTTTACATATCTTTTTTCATGTTGGCATGGATTAAATGGATCTTACAGCATCTTTGGTTTGATTTACTCTTTCTTTCATAAACTACTTCATGGCATGGACTAGATACATTTTATCATGCCAGAAGCAATAGTAAGTTTATCTGTGACAGGACAAAACAGTCCTCCTTACACTGTGTGACTTGCATTTATTCAGTTACTGAAAAAAAAAGGTTGTGTGGTAAAAAGCTTGCTTTTCAACCACATGGTTCCAGGTTCAGTCCCACTGCATGATATCTTGGGCAAGTGTCTTCTACTATAGCCTTGGGCTGGCCAAAGCCTTGCAAGTGGATTTGGTAGATGGAAACTGAAAGAAGCCTGTCGTGTGTGTGTGTCTTTATGTCGGTGTTTGTCCCCACCACCACTTGACAGCTGGTGTTGGTGTGTTTACATCTGCATAACTTAGCAGTTCAGCAAGAGTCCAATAGAATAAATACCAGGCTTTAAAAAATAAGTACTGGAGGTCAAATAATTTGACTAAAATTTCAAGTTGGTGCCTCAGCATGGCTGTAGTCTAATGACTGGAAGGAGTAAAAAAGAAATTTTGTTTTAAGTTTTAACTTACATATTTGGAAAAATCCAGATCAGAGCCAACAGCAAACTTGAACATACTAAAACGTTTTTTCCGATCCCTGAAAAAATAAACAAACAAACACAAGTTCTGTAAAATATTTGTTTTCTAAAGATTAGCATTTAGAAAAAAACCTTGTTTCACTGTGCCATTGACACTGTTAATAGGAGAGCAGCATCTGGCTGAATTATTATTATCATGTTGTTAGTATGGCGACAAAGTATTTAGCATACCTTATCCCATCACTAATGTTGCGTCCAAGCTGAGAAACTTAACACTCAACAATAGAGTCCACAAGCATAAAGCAGGACCCACAGAGCTGAGTTCAAATCCTCCTATAGAAAGAAATACTGCAATGGTATAACATTTCCTATTCAAGGAAGAAAAAAACTCCCCAGCCTGTTCATGATGTGAAACTGTAAACAGACACATCTCTTAGAGGTAGACAACACAAATAAATATGTGATGAAAAGCTCTAGTTTACAGAAGGATCAACTAAGAATCTACTATGCACAACTCCAGATACATTATCAACAATATCACTGTGTGTTGATTAAACCATAAAAATGGCAAGAAATTAAATGAATTCTTAGATTATGATGTCAAAAAATGAAACAGATTAGATTAAGCAACAGTAGTTATGTTGATTATAATTATTAAATAGAACAATGAAGTGAAAAGTGGTTTGTTTCATAAAAAAGATGCAGCCCTTTTTAATATCAACCAGTCAATCATCAAGGATTATAGGTTGTAGGAGTAACCTTTGAATCACAGTTTATAGTCTTAGAAAAAGAAAGAACATATTAATTAATATAGTTCTAGATAGACTATGTCTGAAAAAAAAATTCAGATGGAATAGTCATCTTTAACCATAGAAGTGCATGATAAATGCTGGTCTAGGTTTAAACTAGTACTACATTAGTCTAATGCTTTAACAACCCATGTATTAAGCTACTACAAATAGCTTCTTACATGGGAACAATTGAACCCTGAGTTAATTGCTTTTACAAGAAAAAAAATAGAGAAAGAAAAAAAGATGCTGTTAGAAAAGAAAGTAAAATACTTTGGAAGTCTGACTGTATACTCTTGTGTAGTTGAGCTACCAGCAGTCACCTGAAATTAAAACAAAAAACATAAATAACAGATTTCCTTTTCATAACCTTAAATATTCATTTTGGAAAGACTTCCTCCCGTCCCCACACCCATTTTCTCGCAAATTGCTTTTTTTTTTTTTTGCCAAAAACCCACGTTTTTGGATACGAAGATACCGGAAAATTGCAAAAATTCGGAATTTTGAATTTTTCTGTCCCCCCCCCTACCCTACCCCCCCCCCTACCCTACCCCCCCCCCCCAAATTTCTTCATTTTTCACTTTTTCCCGTAACCCTAACCAGAAAAATTTTTGGAAATTTGTTTCAGAATCACAATCTCCGTATTTTTCCGCATATTTTGACAAAAAAAAAAATTTTTGGAAATTTTTTTCAAAACATGCAGAAAAAAACGGAGATTGTGATTCTGAAACAAATTTCCAAAAATTATGCTCCGTATTTTTCTGCATATTTTGAAAAAAAAAAATTAAGAATTTGGGAGAGGAGGGTAATTTCAAAATGCCGATTTTTGCCAATTTTTTTTTAAAGGGGTGTTTTGGGGAAGGTACATATATAAAAGAAGTTGTATTCACATTGCACAATAAAAAATAGTTTCTTTAATTCAAAATGGAAGTGCGTTTGGTCCGCAAGTTAAAAGTTTTCACGGCGAGAGAGTGGTAAGATCATGTAAAACAAGTCCCGATTCATAATTCATGGATGTTTATATGGCCGTGGGAAATATTGAGTCTCATAACACATGAATGTTTACCTCTCCATTATTATATATCCATTTTCTTGAGTATCATCCCAGAAAACAAATAAACAAAGATAATCTAAAGAATTACAGTTTGGAACGGAATCAGATAATAGAAACTCTTTCTAATTTTGGCACAAGGCCAGCAATATCGAACCAAATACTTGACTGGTTCTTTTATTTTTATCGATCCGGAAACGATGAAAGGCAAAGTCTGCCATAGCGGAATAAAAACAAACAAAAATGATAACATATTTTCACTTTCGTACATTGTGTAACAATAACCTATAAGTCCAATGTAATGTAAAAGAACAATAGCGTTAACAAAATTACAATGTAAATCAGATGTGAAAATTATATAAATATATGCACATATTGCATAATGCATTAAATAAGTGCGTTGCACAAATTAAAGAATAAGTGAAACATATAACAGATATCTTAATCTCTTACCGGATTACTTGCCATTTTCAAAGCTTCGTCAAACACACAGAAAAGATTAAAATTGAAGAAGTTTTTCAGCTAAATGAACATCAACAAAATAACCCGCGCGCCATCTTTGTTGATAATGTAAATATAATTACTTTCGTATTTAATTTTCAGTAAATTTAGTTCCGTCTTACAAACTAATATTCAATAAATTTTTCTAGTTAAAATATTTATTTCTTTACTTGGCATTTATTTTTTAACTTTATTTTTGTAAATATATTAAGATGCTATATGATTGGTGGTTTGATATTTAGATGGTGTCTCCGTGCTATTCATGTAAAATTTCAGCAGATGACAAAAGCAGATGACTAAAATGTGTTTCTGTTCGTTGTTTTCCCTATCATTCTTTTTCGACAGGCCGCTTCATCTCCGGACAAGGGCTGATAAACTTTTTTAGTTGCCTCTTGTCCCAAAAGATTCGCCTAGAAAAGCGGAGCCTGTCGCAGAGTGTATACAATAAAAGGTGGATGTCTGTGGTAAGAAAGATGATTATAAAGGGAGCTGCGCTTGCATAGCCGGTCAAAAAAGAGAAAAGAAAGAGAAAAAAGAAAAAAGGAAAAAAAAGTGGAAGAAAAAAAAAGTAAAATAACCGGCGGGTCAATAAATTGAACCCTGAACTTTTTTTTATCTAATTCATTTTAATCATTCTCATTTTAATTTTTAACTTTAAAAGTATATAATTATTAATTTTTAAACCCATACGCATCAACCAAAGTTTTGCAAGATTTCTGTATGTCTGTCCGAAGTCCTCTGCTTTGTCCCATCTATGTATAACCTTTATGATTAATAAAGAAAAACTTTCTTTTTCTTTTTGAAACAGCTAAGTCATTTTGGTTCTGTTTATGTTAAGAGAAGTGAAAGAATAAAAAGGCAAAACTGTAACCCAGATCTACAATACACTAATAGGTGCAGGTAATATCCAATACATAGGATATTGTTTTCTTCACTTGTCAGTACTGAGTTAAATGCGACAATCAAAGGCTGTCTGAACTGATCTCAAGGCCCTGCCCCCTTTATCTCTTCTTAGGTAGAGCCTGTTGATATCAATGTTTTTGTGGAGATTTCCAATTGATGTTAGAATCTTGCGGGTTTTAATGTCTCTGGAGTGAATTTCTTCTACAAACCAGCTGAGTATCCCAAATGTTGGAATCAGCACTGGTACTAAAAATGTATTGTGGATACTGTCTCATTGTAAGAGGAGATTTCAGATTGCCATATTTCTCTTAGTCTGGTGTAATATTCTTGAGTCATTGTATCTTTATTCACAGTACCTTGATATGATACATTTTCATCATTGCCAAGTACTTGTAGCATTCTTTGTGTGGGATTGGAGAAATAGTGAGACTATTGATAGCAGGCACTTTTGCCAAATTAAGACACTTCAGCAGCCATGACTGTTGTAAGACACCTACAATTATTTTCCTAACCTTAGGCAGTACAGCTTTGTTAATCAATTGCTCAGCACATTCCTACACTCCCTTCTTTTCACCTACCTACTCAGTAATCACTATGTTGTTGGATTTACAGTGATCTGGGAAGAATTGGTTGAGACATCTTGTGTACAGTTTGTACATAATATTTAGGCAAGTAATGGGCCTATAGTTTTCAAGCAACTCAGTGGTTTCATTCTTGGCCACGAGATTCGACTGTGCTATAGCAAGCCAATTTGGTCTGTCTGACCTTCCATAATACTGTTGAATATACTTATTAGTGGTTTCCTGTAAAATGTCAGCCTCTTTTACCAATACACAACTATTAGGATGTAGCAAACTCTAGTGAACTTCCTCTCTCTATTATATATATACATACGAACATGGCAGGTAACAGCTAACCTTTGGGCACTGTTTTGGACCCCATTGTGTCTACCACTCTGTTTGGTTGGTATTGGGGCAATTTGTCTCTTACTCTATCATGCACCAAAATGCATCTTAACCAATCACAGCCTCCAAATAAATCACGTTAGACACTCTGTTCTAAACTCCATTTGAGCCTACCATTAGCTATATAAATTCACCTCCTCCTAGTCTTGATTTAATCACTGACCACATTGCAACAACCTCCATCTTCGTCACCGCCATCATGTCTCTCACCAATGTCGTCAACAACATCTCTACACAGCACCAACAACACTGCACTGGTTCTAACATATCGCTGTTCGTGAGCTACCTCACCATAGTTAATAGCAAACATACAACCCACGCAGATGCACGTAGAGATATGAATAAATGTTCATCAACCATTTCCATTTATCATTCAGCTTGTATATATACATGTGGCTGGCATTAAAGACATTTAAAGTTACCACCTTTTTCCATGTATTGTCAAATGATATTACAGCCTTCTGAGTAGAGTCACATTAGATGAAATACAAACTATCTTTCTATAAGTTCCTTACATGTGCCTTCCCATCATGCAGTTTGCCTACAGTTATGGTGAAAATTTCAGAGTCAATTGCATATATTTTACTGTTGATGTCGGTACAGTATTCTCTCTTTACTGCATTTAGCCATGATGCATTGAGATTGAGGTTCCTCTTTTAATTCCAGATTTTCCACCACAATGATTCAAGATCTCGCGAGGAGGCTTTTTTAACGATATTATTTTCCTTGTGAATGTTGTGCGTGTGTATTTGTGTTTGTCCCCCACTACTGCTTGCTAATTTTTATCTATGTACCTGTAGCTTACTGTCAATACATGTAGGGGTTCATTGTATTGTTTTGTCCATGGGCTTATAATGTTGTTAACACGGCCCTGTACTCGTATGAGCAGGTGGAATGGAAGGGACATAACTCTGTTGAAGACAGTTTTGTTTTCAGCATGACGAATAATTTGTTCGCTCGATCAATTTTGGAAAAGTATGGTTGGAAAACCGGTAATTATTCAGATTTTTTCTTTCGTTTCGTCATTATTTTTCAGTTGTATTATCTGGAAGTGAACTTCGATGTAGTTAGTTGGGTTCATGTAGTTATTTCATATTTGGAACCACGTGTAAATACTTCCCTGAAATTGTACGAAACTTCATTAATCCTTATCGTTGTGAAATTTTTGTTATAATTTGTTGCTATTATGACTTATTCAAAACAATGAATTTGAAGTCAACTGTATGAAATGACAGAATCAATACTGAATTAAATGTTTTTCACTTTATAATTTTGTTCAAAGACCAGAGTCTATAAAATTAGAACTAAGTTATGTACCGTGCAAAACGCGAGTCATGCACTTCATTCCAGAAAAGTTTAAGGGCTGTGATGAAAGCAAAAGACGGTCATTCTGTTTTGCAAATTTATGTAAAATATTGTCAATAACTATAACAATCAACCTGTAAAACTACCATTAGTCAAAGCCTTAGACTTTTTATTTTATGATAAAATGAATAATGGGTGTATATTGCCGCACTCTGTAATTAGTGACGTTCGTTTGATTCACCACAATATCTCTTTCCTACAACTTTTTTGTCTTTAGTTGAAAGATATCGGGTACCATTCTTATATAGTAATTGAAAAGTACTATCACTGATTAAAAAGATAAAACAAAATAAAAACTACTCGTCGTAAGAATCAGAAGCCCTAACAATTCAAACAACGAGCAATTGTCTACGCAGCCAGTTTACTCGACTTGTTAAAAATAATCTTTGATTATAGGTTTGCTTAATAGGTTGATCTGAGTTTAAACAACAATAATAACTCGAAAGTAAATTGGCTTTTCTTAAACAGTTTGGAAAGGAAAAATCAAAACTAATATTTGACGGTCCGCATTGTTTTTAACTTATTTATTTTGCATGTATTCATAAATTGTAGAGTTTCCATATTGTCATAAGTTATACTCATTATGAATTTTATATTTAAATAATATAATTCATAAATTGTATTAAATTTTATTGAAAATTACGTGGTATTCTCTTCTTAATGGCGTTTAAGAGCAACTACTTATAGACTCTCAGAACTGTTGCTCTTGTTTAGCCCAAAGTCAGCCATGATTGAGCATACTTATAATCAAAGACATTCCAGCCATGACCATAAATCTTTTTAAGGATATATAGTACAATGCTCACCCAGTTGAGGAAGATGTGAACTGATATTTCAAGCAGGACAGTTGACTACATAGAGGTCTTCCCATTGGCACATCCCTCAAAGCTGTTATACCAGCTTCAGTATATTTTAGCAGACATGTTTTTCCCGATTGTTTCATTTGTAATCATTGCCTTTCAGAAATCTTAAAAATACTTTGTTTTCAACAGGTGCTGGCCTGGGAAAGGATGAGCATGGAATTCAAGAACCTATCAAAGTTACCTTAAAAAACAGCAAAAGTGGTGTGAGTCATTTTCTAACCAATTCTTTAATGGAGTTTCTTACCCTTCAAATTACTGCAATATACAAGAAGACATACAACTTGTATCATGGTACCTGAGATCATGATTGAAAGTATTAGATAGACACTGTGGGGTCTTGCTGATCAGATGAGATTATTGTGTGGAAGGGTAGTATAAAATGGGTGTGTGGTTATTTTGAAAATACTTCATAGAGTGACAACTGTCCCTGCAGCATGTAGTGTGCAAGAGAAGACTACACTGGGACAGGTGTATGATGCATATGGAAGTTGGCAGTTGTTTGAAGAAGTGCATAATATTGGAAGTGGAAAGATTGGATACATCCTTTGGAAGTGGGTGACAAAAAAGAGAATGAGATAAAGTGAAGACTGATTTCATGGAGGTAAACCTCATGTAAGAGTTGACAAAATACCATGGCATGTGGTGAAACTCTGTGCTAGAGGAAACCTACCCAATTAAATCAAACATGGTGGTGTCAATGACTGAGTTGAACTATATAGTACTTACACTTGAGCCTTTTGCCCATTGTGTTGATATTAAGTCTCCATAAAGGCAGCAAGCTGGCAGAATTGTTAGCATGTCAGGCTAAATGCTTAGTGGCATTTCATCCATTTTTACGTTCTGACTTCAAATTCCACCAAGGTCAACTTTATCTTTCATCCTTTTGGGGTCAATAAAATAAGTACCAGTTGAGCATTAAGGTCGATGAAATCAACTTACACCCTCCCCTGAAATTGCTGATCTTGTGACAAAATTTGAAAGCACTATTAAGTCTCCATAAGGCAGTGAGCTGGCAGAACTGTTAACACACTTGACAAAATGTTTTGTGGTATTTCATCTGTGTTTATGTCCTGAGTTCAAATGCTGCTGAAGTTGACTTTACCTTTTATCCTTTCAGGGTCAATAAAATAAGCACCACTTGAGCTCTGAGGTTGATGGAATCAACTAAACCTCTCCCCCAAGATTTCAGGCCTTGTGTCTATAGTAGAAAATTTATTAAGTCTCTGTCTACTACTCACCTCTCCTTCATTACTCTCTCATCTATCACTCACCCTCTCTCCTATTATAACTGTATCTTTTTTCCATCACACTATGTATCTATCTCCCATCCTATTAATTCTATTGTCACTTATTGACATTCATCACTTACCATCACCCAAATTTATTGCTATTATCACTTTCTCTCTCTCTCTCTCGTTCCATTGTCTTTCATTTCTCATTTCCAGCACTCCGTTTTATTATCATCCTGTCCCTCTCTTATCACACTCTTTTCCCTGTCATGCTATTTTCAGTCAGTCTCCTTTCTAACACTCATCATGTACTGTCTCTCTATTCCCCTCTCACTCCTATCATTCTAATTATTCTCTATCACTCTCTCTTGTCTACTACCTTTTCACCCTGGTTCTCCTTATTTCATCACTCTCTTTCTCTCTCTCTCTCTTCTATGACGTTTTCGGTTATGTTACTTTAAGCAGGGATAATGTACTATAGAGAAGACTCTTTAGTTTTGCCAGGGATAAGACTACCTCTCTTTCACTTGTGCTACAATAGAACTCCTGCAGTACACTCTGTAAAGTGGTTGGCAATAGGAAAAGCATACAGCCATAGAGGCCATCCTAAAAATAAAGCAAATGAATAAGATGTGATCCATACCAAGTAGCATGGACAAATGGATGAACAATGATGGTGCAAAGAAATGTCATAAATCCTAGTGCTTTAACCCTTTAGTATTTAAACCAGCAATTGTCCCCATTGTTTTGATAGTCAGGTATACAATCTCATAAACCAATTAATGTAGGTGATATCACTTGATACATCAATCAAGGCTACTTCTGGTTGTTGTTTTGATGGCATAAGGAAAACCTCTTATGTTTTTAGTGGGACTGAACCTGCAAACTTAACTTCTTAACCACACAGCTTTGCCTGTACCTATTCTTGATATATATATATATATATATATATATATATTTTTCTCTTATTTTCTGTAGCTTGGACATATTCCGGGAAGTGATCTTACAAGAAACTGGTGGGATCAAATGTATAATGATGCTGCTAAGAAGATTTCTGTGGTAAGACACAAGTTGCTTATTTTTTAATGATCACTAAAATCCTTTTTCTTTTATAGTACTTTTCAATGGAAAGATCTTCAGGTTCAGTCCCAGTGCATGGCACCTCTAGTATATGTCTTCTACTATAGCCCAAGGCTGACCAATGCCTTGTGGGTGAATGTTGTGGAGAGAAACAGTGTGAAAACCCTTTGTGTGTGTGTATATATCTATAATGCATTAAAAGTCAGTTTGAATCTTGCTTGCTTGCTTGCAATGTTACCCAGCCAAATTGTTGCATAATGGGAAAATACTATGAATTAATTTTACCCTAAAATGTTAATATGAATGGAATAAAACAAATTTTGTGTAAATCGGACAAGTAGTTTTAAAGATATTAGAGGTTTTGGGGTATAAATACCCAAAATGGTGCATAATGAGAAAATATTCCGAAAATAATCTTCACCCTGAAAGGGAAGAAACTCTTATCTTTCTATCAGACAGTGACTTGAGAAAGAAAAATTATGAGTATTTTACAGTAAATGTTTCTATTTTCGCATTTGTTAAACAATATTTTAATTATTTAGAAATATTTTTAAGTGAATGTACTTTCAAAAATGTAAGCTGTTTGTACAGTAAGTATTTATATTTTAGCTTTCTTTAAACAGAATATTTTAATCATCATCATCATCGGTTAACGTCCGCTTTCCATGCTAGCATGGGTTGGACGATTTGACTGAGGACTGGTGAACCAGATGGCTGCACCAGGCTCCAATCTGATCTGGCAGAGTTTCTACAGCTAGATGCCCTTCCTAACACCAACCACTCTGAGTGTAGTGGATGCTTTTACGTGCCACTGACACGAAGGCCAGTCAGGCGGTACTGGCAACGGCCACGCTCAAAATGGTGTATTTTACATGCCACCTGCACAGGAGCCAGTCCAGCGGCACTGGCAACGATCTCGCTCGTAAAATTATTTTCAAGTGAATACCATTACAAAAAGTTTTTTTTTTTTGGCATATTTAAAAAATATTTTAAAGTGAAAATGACTTTAAAAATACAGTAAATATTTCATAAAAGACCCGTTTATAACCTTGGTGTGAAATAATTTTTTTTCCACAGGTTTTTTTCGAGTGCATTCAATGTATCTCACTACCAAAGATTTGGCTGCTATTTCTAACACGCCCTGCTACCACGTAACAGCTATTTGCGATAAAGGACACAAAATACCTGTTACATGGTAGCAGGGTGTGCTAGAAATAGCAGCCAAATCTTACCTTTTCTGGGAAAAGGAGCCATTTACACGTGATTTCGATGTCTCGTTCATTGAAAGCATGCGAAATAACCTGGAAAAGAAAAAAAGAACCTACAAAACAAAACTCCACTGCTGGGAAACTATGAGTTTCCTGGTAACCCAACAGGTTGCGGGTAGTCTAATATATATCTGTGTGTCTCTGTGTCTGTTCCACCACCACCACCACCACTGCTTCGCAACTAGTGTTGGTTTATGTCCTCTTAACATAGCAGTTCAGCATATGAGACTGATAGAATAAGTACCAGACTTTAAAAAATAAGTACTGAGGGTCAGTTTGTTTGACTCAAAAGCCTACAAAGCAGTACCCTAGCATGGCCATCATCCAGTGACTGAAACAAGTAAAAGATGAGTGGTTGCTTGATCTGCAAAAAAAAAAACAGTAGCCAAATATCTCTACCACATTAAAAAAAGGTAAGAATATCTCAGCAGTGCAGGCCTAGTTAAAACTGTTTTCAAGAAAGAGACAAGAAATTATACCTCCACCATCTTAGACAAGGAGGACACATAAGATAATGAAGTCCTGATTTCCTTATACACGCTGGTTTCAAATTTTGGCACAAGGCCAGCATTTCAGGGAATTGGATAAGCTGATTATATCAACCTCAGTGTTCAACTGGTACTTATTTTATCAACCCTGAAAAGATGAGAGGCAAAGTCAACCTTGGCAACATTTGAACTGAAAACATAAAGTCGGACGAAAGACCACAAAGCATTTTGATGGCGTGCTAACGATTCTGCCAGCTCTCTACCTTAAATTTATACATATTAAAAAGATGGATAAGTCACAACTGGAATGCGTTTGATCGTAGGTTTTCTTGATCAGGGCTGACTTAGGGTTAAACAGTAACAACAGCAACAATCATTATCAATATTCCTAGATTTGTTTTCATCTTTTTTTCAGGGTTGATAAAATAAGTACCAGTTGATATAATTGACTTGCATCCCCCCGAAGTTGCTGGTCTTGTGCCAAAATTTGAAACCAGTGTTTATAGATTTGTAAAGGCAGCAAGCTGGCAGAATCAGCCGGCTGGGTTAAATGCCTAGAGGTGTGGCATTTTATCTGTATTTACATTCTGAGTTCAAATACCTCTGAGGCTGAGTTCACCTTTCATCCTTTCGGACTTGATAAAATAAGTACCAGTTGACCACTGGAATCGATCTAATCGACTTGCCCAGCCCCCAAAATTGCTGGCCTTGTGCCAAAATTTGAAACTAGTATTTTAAAGTTTGTAAGGTGGTGGGCTGGCAGAATCATTACTGTACTGGGGAAAATGCTTAGCAGCATTTCCTCCATCTTTATATTCTGAGTTCAAATGCTGCCGACGTCAACTTAGCCTTTCATCCTTTTGGAGTCAATAAAATAAGTACCAGTTGAGTGCTGGGACCGATGTAATTGATTTAACCCCTTCCCTGGAATTACTGGCCTTGTGTTAAAATTTGAAATCAATATTTCCAGATTTGGAGATGTCAAGAAAGCGAAATTTCACAAGAACACTCTAGAAATGTTAAGTCCTACCATATTGATGTTTAGCCCTAGGAGAACTCTCATCAAACAGCCCTATAGTCAAAGAATCAAGAACATTCCAACTCTGACTATTTTGCTTTTATGTTTATGATTACATGGCCCATTGTGTCTTTCATCTTTCACTTATTTCAGTTTTTGAAATGTGCTCATGCTGAGGTACTCCCTTAAAGGGTTTAGTCAAACAAATTGATCCCAGTACATTTTTTTAAAGTCTATTATTTATTTTATCAGTCTCGTTTGCCAAACCACTAAATGCCCTGGATATTAACAAAGGAATACAAGTTGTCAAACAGTGTGTTGGGGACAAGCACAAATACAGAGATACACATATATAATATATATAAGTTTCCACATAGTTTCTGTTTATCAAATTTACTCGCAAGGCATTGGTTGGCCTGGAGTAATAATAGAAGACTCTTGCCCAAGGTGCCATTCAGTGAGATTGAACCTGAATCCACATGGTTGCAAAACAAGATTCCTAACAACACAGCCATACTGAGTGTTTTTTTTTTCTTTTAATGGTAATTTCAGGAAGATTTAACTGCTATTTCTAGCAAGTTTAGCAGCCAAATAGAGCCTCCTTCATTGGCTTGATGTTTGTGTGAACACCAGTGTAACTGGCTGGTGTAAAACAGTAACATTAACACTGAAACTAAGTGATTCATGAAGATGTAGTACTAACACAACAACAACAACAACAAGCATTTCAAGGGCATTTTCCTTGGTGAAGCAGGTTTTAACATTGTGGATATTTTTATATCAAATTCCACTCTGTTTGTAGCATTTGGACCTGTCTCCAGTTTGAAATAACCTGTGAGCTGTGCTTGATTCCTTCCATCCTTCTTCTCACCAGTCTTAGAAATCCTGCAATAAAGTCATGGGTACTGCTTTCCTCTAAGCCACTAGAAAAAAATAATAGATCAGCTCTACTCAAGCAAGCCATACGATCAAAGGTGTTTCAGCCATGATCTTCCTATCCTTTCGTAACATCAGAAACTACATTGTCTTCTTTATCCTTCTTTAAGATAGTAGTGTGTTATTTAGGGAAGATTTCTTGCTGTTTCTAACAGCTTGATCAATCACACAGAAGGCTGCTTTGTTGGCTCTTATCAATACAATCTTTTCATAAGGAGGTGTTATTATAGACATTTTGCAATGTACTTTACTGAGAAGTTATTCCCTATAATTTATCTATATGTTTATTTTTATAAAAAATACTTAACACCTTAATTATTATCTTAATTATAATTTGTTTGAACATATTTTGTTTGAGAGTCAACCAGCAGTGTTATCTGTCCAAGATGGTGGGCCTCTTTACTGCTGGTATCAAATACTGCTGAGGGACACAGCTCATGAGTACAAGTAATAAAATCACACTATATCTGTCAAATGCTTCAAAAGCTGCAATGCTCTCTCTCTCTCTCTCTTTCTCTCTCTCCAATTCAATCAGCCTTACATCTGTCATCACCTGGAGTAATTAACCCTTCTTATGCAAAAAAATATCTTGCTATTATCTATTTACAGTGTTCTTCGTAACAAAAACTTTTTATAAAAATATTTCCTTTAGCATTTAATCTTCAACATTTATTCAATTTGCTCCATCCATTTCTTTGCAGAACACTGATAATAGTGAAAAACTGAAGCAGGAAAAGATAAGAGAAGAAAGTTCTCCAAAGAATTTACTGTATGGTAATTTCCTCCAGGTAACGTCTTGCTACCATTTGCTTAAGAAATGTTTGATTTTGATTCAAATAATTTGGATTATCCATCATGTGTTTCAGTGGAGTTTCTAAATAGTCACTCAGCTTGTTAGAAATTAACAGCTAAATTACCTTCAAATTGCACACTCTTGTCTTTAACCTTTTAGTATTCACATTATTCTGTCAAAAGTAATGCTTATTTATTCACATCGTTTTGAATTAATCATGCATTATTTTGTAGCTTTGCGATTTTGAAAAGGTAACTTTTGATTTTAGAATGATGTGGGGTTCGTGTGAGCAACCAGATCTGGCCAGTTTCGACATAAAACAAGTAGAATATTTTGGCTGGATATGGCCAGTTTAAATGCTAAAGGGTTAAAGAAAGAAATAGACAGATGTTTCACAACTGGAACATCCTTGGTCATATTTTAAATCCAGTGGGAATCCAGTTAGTCTGTGTCACTGTATGATTGTATATCCAAAGGGAAAACAACCAAATAACAAACAAAGGTACATCATTGTCATCATCATACGTTTTAACATCCATTGTTCTCATGCTTGTATAGAGGCAGATTTTCTTTGATCAGATGCCCTTCCTGTTGTCAACCCTCACTTGTTTCTAAACAAGGTGATATTTTCTCATGGCCAGACATAATTTGCACAATATTGGAAATGAATGACATTGCTTCCATGATGGTGACACTCATTTACAGCTATTCACACTATGTCAAGACAAAGAGACACACACACACTGTGTGTGTGTGTGTGTGTCTATGTATATATATATATATATTCTAACTTTGCCATTGGTCTCTTTATCTTTTTCTCTCTTTATACATACACACGATAATACACGACCTATGTTATATTCCCCACTCATGTTTATACGACGACAGGGGCAAAACTAGCCGGTATACAGCACTTACTCGGTATTACCTGTATCTTTGGGTTTGGTTGAATCCAATACCCTTCATAACCTTTATATATATATATATATATATGTATATATATATATATATATATATCATCATCATCATCATCATCATCATCGTTTAACGTCCGCTTTCCATGTTAGCATGGGTTGGACGATTTGACTGAGGACTGGTGAAACCGGATGGCAACACCAGGCTCCAGTCTGATTTGGCAGAGTTTCTACAGCTGGATGCCCTTCCTAACGCCAACCACTCAGAGAGTGTAGTGGGTGCTTTTACGTGTCACCCGCACGAAAACGGCCACGCTCGAAATGGTGTCTTTTATGTGCCATCCGCACAAGCCAGTCCAGAGGCACTGGCAACGATCTCGCTCGAAAATCCTACGGGAGCCAGTCAGGCGGTACTGGCAACGGCCACGCTCAAAATGGTGCATCTCATGTGCCACCCGCACAAGAACCAGTCCAGGGGCACTGGCAACGATCTTACTTGGCTTGCCGGGTCTTCTCACGCACAGCACATTTCCAAAGGTCTCGGTCAGTAGTCATCGCCTCGGTGAGGCCCAATGTATGAAGGTCTTGCCTCACCACCTCAGCCCAGGTCTTCCTGGGCCTACCTCTTCCATGGGTTCCCTCAACTGTTAGGGTGTGGCACTTTTTCACGCAGCTATCCTCATCCATTCTCACCACATGTCCATACCAGCGCAATCGTCTCTCTTGCACACCACAACTGATGCTTCTAAATATATATATATATATAATATCTAGAGCCACTTGGTATATATTTCTAGCATGTTGGTGTGGTCAATCCGCACCCTTTAATATAATTATGCGACTATGATGTTCGTATGGATATGTATAAATATTTGTATGTATATGCTTTGACATATTGTAACTGAAAATAACAAGGTGTTTTCATAACGCTAAGTTTGAAATTGATATACAATTAATCTAAAGGTCTTATTTATTTTTTCATCTACCCAATTACAACCTGTGCTAATGGAGTATTCAGGTGGTTTTTAGAGTCATTTGGCATCTATGTGTTGGCGTGGTCATTTTGCATCCTGTAATATAATTATCTATATAATTATAAATTTAGTATAAAATGTTACCTACAAGGTTTTTATTTCACTCTGGCCACTTGATAAAATCGTTAAAGTGACTTTATCCCTAATTCTACATAAAGAATATATATATATATATATATCAGAGGCAACTCCAGGTCATCAGCGTCACTTGGGCTCATCACAGATTTCGCATAAAACACATACCTGCTTGGAGAATTTCACGTTTTACCGCTTTATTTATGTCTCCAAATGGCTTATTTTTTTTTATCTATCACTATGTCTTTCTCCATTTCTCAGTTACGGGTAAAAATAAAGCAACCCTGCAAAACACAACTGATCTTTACACACAAACACACCGAATAACAGCAGTCAAATACCGACTGTAGAGTGCACAGCAAACATCAACGATCTGACTGTCGCCTGTACTCTTGACAAGAAATGCCAGTCTTTTACACCTACCAGGCTCATTTGTATTAGCCCAAGTTGCTGGATAATTTTTCATTCCTTTATACTCAGGCTAAGCCCAAACAGCCTGAGTGCTGGAATCGCCACTGATCATCATCATCATCGTTTAACGTCCGCTTTCCATGCTAGCATGGGTTGGACGATTTGACTGAGGACTGGTGAAACCGGATGGCAACACCAGCCTCCGATCTGATTTGGCAGAGTTTCTACAGCTGGATGCCCTTCCTAAAGCCAACCACTCAGAGAATATATATATATATGGGCAGGGAACACTGACGGGGTCGGGAGCGTAGGAATACTTCTAGCGGAGAAATGGGTGGATAAGGTAATCGAGGTCGTTAGAGTAAGTGACAGAGTACTTAAGATTAGACTAGTGCTTCATCATAGATTAGCTACTGTCATCTCAGCCTATGCACCTCAACCGGGGCTACCAGATGGTCTGAAAGACCAATTCTATGACACCCTCTTGCAAACTACCTCGTCGATGAGTGACAGGGACCTTCTCTTTGTGGCTGGAGACTTCAATGGTCATGTCGGACGTCATGCTGGAGGCTTCCATGGCATACATGGAGGCTATGGCTTCGGTTCCCGCAACGAGGAGGGAACCAGACTGCTGGAGTTCTGTGATGCAACCGATCTTATGGTCTGCAATACCAACTTCAGGAAACCTGCCAGTCACCTAGTCACCTACCGCTCCGGCAGACACTCTAGCCAAATCGACTACATCCTCGCCAGAAATAGGGAAAGAGGGCGGCTTATAAATGCCAAAACCTACCCTGGCGAAGAATGTACCCCACAACATAGATTAGTAGTTAGCGACTTCGGGATCAAGGCAAAATGGGTGCCCAGAATTAGACCGGCTTGGAGGAGAAGGGTGTGGAAGCTTAAAGACCCTGCAAATGGACAGAGACTTAGAGACAAGTTACTTGAAGCATTTAACGAAATAGAAGGGGATATAGCATCATACAATGTGGAAGACAATTGGAGATTTCTGCGGGACAACCTGTTGAAAGCCACCGACCAGATTTGTGGGTGGTGTAAGGTCCCCTCCCGACCCAGAGTAACGTGGTGGTGGAACAAGGAGGTAGACAGGGCTATTAGACAAAAGAAACAGGCTTGGAAGGACTGGAAGAACGGTGGTAGCAGGGAATTGTACCAATCTGCCAGAAGGGAGGCTAGGCGACAGGTTTATTTAGCCAGAGGGGAAGCAGATAAGAAAAGATTTGCCAATGTTCTGCGCCGTGAGGACCAAAGACTCGAGGTATTTCGTGTTGCAAGACAGTGTAGGAGAGAGAATAGTGATGTTGTAGGAGAGAAATGTGTTCGCATGGATGATGGTACGCTTGCACTAAATGAGGCTGCAAAGAAAGAGGTCTGGAGGTGCTACTACGATAGATTGCTTAATAAAGAGAATGAATGGGAGGAAGAGAGCCTGCCGTATGTCGACCCAATAGAGGGACCAGCTATCCGAGTTGATAGTACCAGGGTAGATAAAGCAATTAAGAGTATGAAGACCGAGAAAGCCCCCGGCCCATCAGGAATCACTGCAGAGATGCTCAAAATATCTGGCAGTGTTGGCTATAGCCTAGTCACCCGTATTACGAACCAGGTGATACACGAAGGAGTCATACCCAATGACTGGTGTAGCAGCATCATAGTCAACTGCTACAAAGGTAAAGGTGACGCTTTAGATACAAATAATTACAGAGGCATCAAGCTGTTAGATCAGGTTATGAAAGTTACAGAGAGGGTCATAGCCCAACTAATTAGGGAGCGAATCAATTTAGATGAGATGCAGTTTGGGTTCGTGCCAGGTAAAAGCACTACTGATGCCTTATTTCTAGTGAGACAGCTGCAGGAGAAATACCTAGCTAAGGATAAACCTCTGTACCTGGCTTTCATTGACATGGAGAAAGCCTTTGACAGGGTCCCCCGATCCCTTATCTGGTGGTCAATGAGGAAACTTGGGATAGAAGAATGGTTAGTGAGAGCTGTGCGAGCCATGTACAGAGATGCTGCCAGTCAGGTGAGGGTGGGAAATGAGTACAGCAATGAATTCCGGGTAGAGGTGGGGGTTCACCAAGGTTCCGTCCTCAGCCCCCTCTTATTTATCATAGTCCTCCAGGCAATCACAGAGGAGTTCAAGACAGGTTGCCCCTGGGAGCTCCTCTATGCTGATGACCTTGCCCTAATTGCGGAGTCACTATCAGAACTAGAGGAGAAGTTTCAGGTGTGGAAGCAAGGTCTAGAATTGAAGGGCCTTAGAGTCAACCTAGCTAAAACCAAAATCCTAATAAGTAGGAAGGTAGATAAAACACAAACCCCTTCAGGTAGATGGCCCTGCTCAGTATGTAGAAAAGGAGTAGGTAGTAACTCTATAAGATGTACCCGGTGCAAGCTATGGACACATAAGAGGTGCAGCAACATCAAAGGCAGGTTAACTAGCAAGTTAGTTTTTGTTTGTGGCAGATGTTCAGGTGCAATAAAGACTGTAAACAAACAGGAAACAACTTCTATCTCATTCCAGGGTGAAAAACTAGAGGTAGTCTATAGCTTCCGCTATCTGGGCGACCAAGTTAGTAGTGGGGGTGGGTGCACTGAAAGTGTAGCTGCTAGAATAAGAATAGCCTGGGCAAAGTTTAGAGAGCTCTTACCCCTGCTGGCGACAAAGGGACTCTCACTCAGAGTAAAAGGCAGACTGTATGACGCATGCGTACGAACAGCCATGCTACATGGCAGTGAAACATGGGCTGTGACTGCTGAGGACATACGTAAGCTCGCAAGGAATGAAGCCAGTATGCTCCGTTGGATGTGTAATGTCAATGTGAATACCCGTCACAGTGTAAGTATCTTGAGAGAAAAGCTGAACATTAGAAGCGTCAGTTGTGGTGTGCAAGAGAGACGATTGCGCTGGTATGGACATGTGGTGAGAATGGATGAGGATAGCTGCGTGAAAAAGTGCCACACCCTAACAGTTGAGGGAACCCGTGGAAGAGGTAGGCCCAGGAAGACCTGGGCTGAGGTGGTGAGGCAAGACCTTCATACATTGGGCCTCACCGAGGCGATGACTACTGACCGAGACCTTTGGAAATGTGCTGTGCGTGAGAAGACCCGGCAAGCCAAGTAAGATCGTTGCCAGTGCCCCTGGACTGGCTCTTGTGCGGGTGGCACATGAGATGCACCATTTTGAGCGTGGCCGTTGCCAGTACCGCCTGACTGGCTCCCGTAGGATTTTCGAGTGAGATCGTTGCCAGTGCCCCTGGACTGGCTTGTGCGGGTGGCACATAAAAGACACCATTTCGAGCGTGGCCGTTTTCGTGCGGGTGACACGTAAAAGCACCCACTACACTCTCTGAGTGGTTGGCGTTAGGAAGGGCATCCAGCTGTAGAAACTCTGCCAAATTAGATTGGAGCCTGGTGTTGCCATCCGGTTTCACCAGTCCTCAGTCAAATCGTCCAACCCATGCTAGCATGGCAAGCGGACGTTAAATGATGATGATGATGATGATGATATATATATATGTATATATATATTGGGTCATCCCATAAATAATGCAGTTTTTTCAATTGCATGAACTAAAAGTTAGAGGGGGATGGGATAAACTACCTGCCCCAACTTGCTATAAAAGCAGGTAGTCATTTTACCTTTTATTTATTCTTAGTGCAAGTTTTGAAGGGTGCAGTTTGATTTTAACAGTTATTTTTTTCAAAGCTATAATGGAAGTGACAAAGGAGCATATTTGGCACATTTTGTTTTGTGAGTTCAATGACGGCAACAACACAACGGAAAATGCAAGCAATATTAATGCAGTATATGGAGATCAGACAATAAGTATAAGCCAATGTCAAAAGTGCTTCCAGAAATTCTGAGTCGGAAACTACAGCCTAGACGACAAGCCTCTTCTTGGAAGATCTGTAGAGCTCAATAAGGACATCCTGGTAGAACAAAATCCCATCTTAACTGTGGAGGAACTAGCAGAGAAGCTTGGATGTGGTCATTGAACTATTCATCAACACCTTCATGCCATCAGAAAAATCAACAAATTGAGTCTATGGGTTCCTCACAAACTTTAGAAGAAAAACGTCCATCTTTGGTCTCAAGACGAAAGGTGTTCTTCCATCAGGATAATGCTCAGCCACATGCAACAAGGATGACATTTCAAAGGCTGGAGCAGTTTGAATGGGAAACGATGCCCCACCTACCATATTCGTCAGACATTATCGCATCTGATAATCATTTATTCCACAGTCTTCAAAATCATTTGGAGGGGAAAAAAATATGAATATGACGTTAAACGATGATGATGTCCTGCAACACATAGCTCAGTACTAGCCATTTGAGGACAATATATACTGTTATCTAATGAATTGATTGTTTCTTGCTTAGCATAAAAGATATTCTTTTCTTTCTTCTGTCTTTTTTTATTTTCTTGTTCTTTACCTTTTACTATTTACTTAATCTAGGGATCAACTCAGTATTCAAAGCACACAGGAATAGTTGAAGAAGCTGTTAGTGAATCACAGCCTGAAGTTTCTCAGAACTGCCCTCCCAGGTAAGTTAATGTTTACTTCACATGTTCTGTTTCTGTCTTCATTCCTGATCTCTCTCTCTCTCTGTCTCCTCCTGCCCAGGGCCAGGTAACCTTGTACCTCCTCTACAGCAAGACACCTGTTTCTGTCTCTCTGTCTCACTATAGCCTTTCATCATCTGACACAAGATCACCTCCTCCAATGCCTCCTCCACTCTCAAAAGATTTTTGTCTTCCAGGTTACTTGGTGACTCTGTCAGTGCAGGTGCCACTTAAAAAGCATCCAGGCCACACTGTAAAGTGGTTGGCATTTGAAAGGGCATCCAGCTATAAAAACCTTGCCAAAACTGACCTCGCCTGTGCTTGTACCATGTAAAAAGTATTAAGTCCACTCTGCTGGGTGGTTGGTATTAGGAAGGGCATCCAGCTGTAAAAATCCTGCCAAAACAGTCACAGAAGTCTGGTGCAGGCTTCTGTCTGACCAGCTCCTGTCAAACCGTCCCACCCATGCCAGCATGGAAGGCAGATGTTAAATGATGATGATGATTCTGAAAGGTATCAGAATAAGTCAATATGCTTCTATTGGTTTCATATATTTTCAGCCAGTCTCAGATTTAGTGTTTAACCACTGAGTCACACATTTTACATGTGCTGCATTTCTTTAATCCTTTTACTGCACAAATCAGATATATCCACTCATATCAGATATATCCATTACCCTTAACTGTGGAAAGCAGTTTTATATACCAGTCTACCTTTTGTTAAGGAATGTCATGCTTGATAAGATATGTCAAGTTTATTGAGGCCATTTGGTTTGCAGAAATACCAATTCTATTTTTTGGTAGATATTTAATATCATTACAAAAATAAACATGAAATTTAATTTTGCAATTAAAGAAGTAATGTCTCATCAGCTAAAGCAAACCACTTTTACAAATCAAGCAATTGATCTTTGTAGCTAATCTTACTAATGACAGTAGATAATATATCTCAAATATAATACTTAGCCAAGTAGGCTGTGTGTCAATATTCTTGCTGTGCTTGCTAATACTCATTTATTCATTTATTTCCATTATAACCACTATTATTACTTAGAAGTAAGTCAGTTGTTGCAGGTATTCCAGTTTTTGTAGTCACTTCTCTAATGATTTGTGTCTTGAGATTTGATCTTAAATTTTCCTCTTCTACAAACAGCATGTTATTTCTTTATCAGAACAGTACAATATACAAAAAAAATCTCAGTTTGTAAATGTTAATGTCGCTACAGAGGTAACTATTATTCTGATGAGGAAAATTATTGATGTTGGATCCAGTTTCCAAAGCATCCACATGCAACTTAGATTTCCACAGCTTCCATGAATACAGACTTAGAAAACATCATTTAATATGAGACACAACATTACAGCCTAGTCTCTTTTAACAGCTTCAAGATATAATTATCACATGTTTCAATCAAAGAAACAAGTCTTGCACTACACCTTTTCTCTGCATAAGCAACGCACAACTAAAGCCCACAAAGTTACTTCAAATCTTTGTTGTTCTCTCGTAGCAACCTCACATTCCTAATATATGTATCAAAAATTAAGCATCCACTTCAGAGTCAAAATATATTTCAACTCTGATTATTTGCTGACCCCTTACATATCTCTCAGATAACCCACATTAGAGATGTCCCACATATCTGAAATTGGACTGTTTTTATACAAATGCAAACATTTTAGATCAGATTTTTTTTAAATCCATCTACTGATTGACAAAAATTCACTTAATAGTATGCTTTAACCACTGGCCCTAAAGTAGCTACTTTACCTTCTACAGCAAGCTCACCTTACTCTCTTCCTTTCAACTCTATCATGCCTGTCCTTCTCCTATTCTGCATTAAACTAATCCTCTCCAGAACTGCAATAGTTTTTCTTTGAGACATGAACTTATAGAAGAGAAACTGAACGCTAACCACATCAGTCTCATCAAGCTGGAAGATCCCACTACAAAATCATAGATAAGGCATCCTTCATTAACTTTTTGATACCAACCTACCTGAGACCACCCCAAGGTCTATAACATAAACTTACTGTTTTAAAATGGTTTAAATTATAATCTTCCATCAAAACTTTATGCTAAATTATTCCAGGCCCCAGCTTAATGAGAAAGTTATTTTACTAAATTCTCCATTATTTTAGAAATTAATTGAAACAAAGGCATCATATGTTAACAGAAATATGGTAACAAATGGGTTAAGTCAGAGAGGATGATAAGAATCACATGTTACTAATCATTAGAGGATTTCTCTGGTTACTGGAATTAGCTCTTACTAATCTTTCATATCATTGTATATTTTGTCCTTTGACAGGGTATAGTTCAGATACAGGGGTATGATATGAGGTAACAATATTATAGATATTCTTAAGGTGGTGAGCTGGCAAAATGCTTAGCATCATATCATCCATTTGTACATTCTAAATTCAAATTCTGCCGAGGTTGACTTAACATTTCATCCTTTCAGGGTCAAATAAATACCTGTTGATCACTGGGATTGATACTATCAACTTATCCCCCTCCCCTGAAATCACTGGCCTTGTGTGAAAAAGTGAAACCAATATTACAGGTTTTCATTTTAGAAAAAAGCGAACAAGAAAAATAATACTCTTTCATTAGACAATGGTTCAAAAGAAACGGTACTCTTTCATTTCATAGGAACTTCATAATTATTGTTATTCTCATCATCATCATCGTTACCATCAAATATTATACTTATTTTTCCATGTTAGCATGACTTGAATATGTTGGCAATATAGTATCTTTTTGTAACAACATGCTTCATTCTTTTTCTAGCATGCTTTATGTTGTTAGCTCATTTTTATACATTTCAGTGTTTCTAGCTTATAGTTTTGAGATTTTGGCTGGAACTGCTATAACTGGATATCTCTCCAACTGTTCACCTTTTCACAACAATGTAGGCCAAGTGTAATACAGTTATCATTGGGACACTTGACACTAATGTTAAAATTCTCATGTGACTCAGATTTTCCACCTCCTCTTAGCCAAAATACAGCAATCAAGATAGGTAGGTAGGTACTACATAGAAAAATGCAATAGAAGCAATATTTTCACCATTATTCAGGAGACATTTAAGGTAATGTACTTTCAAAATGGTATAGTAATTAAGATAATTGTAATCATCATTTTCTTTCTTCTCTAGGTTAACTGATGAACAGCTTTTTGAAATATGTGGACGTCGTACAGCACACAAGTAAGTTTGCTTTGAAATATAGGAAGGAGGCTCTTTATTTCCCTAATGAATTTAATTTAAAAGTAATAAGTCATTCCTGAAGTCATAAGTTTATATGTAAAATTGACAGATTTAAACTGGGATTTTGTGGGAGGGAGTGATCCGTTAAGTCAGAACCATGAATAGTCAACAATTTTATCATGTATGTAATAAATTTTACTAGCCATTGGATCGATATCCATTTTACCTTGCTGGCCTATTCTGTGATAGCCAACTTTCAAAAGTCAAATTTCAGTACCTTGTACTAAATTTTACTAGTAAACTTCTCATAGTAATCATGACAAGTAAAATAAGTGTTATAAACGAATAACTGATAAGGTTAGAACTATGCTGACCAGTCCTGAAATACAAACCATAGCTTCAATGGTCGATAATTCTGCTTCCCAACCACATGGTTTCAAGTTCAGTCACACTACACAGCATCATGGTCACTTGCTATAGCCCTGGGACCGACCAAGGCCTTGTGAATGGATTTGGTAGATGGAAATTGAAAGAAGCCCATTGTATACATACATGCATAATACACACATACATATGTACATAGACATATATATATGTGTGTGTATGCATGTGTATGTTTGCTTTATCTTGTCTTGACATCACATGATTGTTAGAAATGAATGTCGTTCATTTCCAGTACCCTGTGAAAATATGTCTGACCACAGGGGAAATACTACCTTGCATGGAAACAGGCAAGTGCTGGTGACAGGAAGAGCATCTGAGTAGAAAATCTGCCTTGATAAACTCAGTCCATACCATGCAAACATGGGAAAGTGGCCATTAAAATGATAATGTATTTTGGTAAATAGTTGAGTTTGTGAGTTTGAACAATATACTTGTAATGGTGAGATAGTTGTTGAAAGAAATATGGTTGAGAAATTTGATTGTAAATGTTTTTAAAAGAAACTGTTTTGTAATATAGGGTGACCCCAAAAAACGAGAACATTTGAAAAACCCAACAAAAATAGGAAAAATCTAAATCCAACAAAAAAGATTTATTGACAGAAATTAAACAACTTGCGTTTTAAGAATCAGTAATCCAAATGATTAATGTCTGAAAATTATGTCCTGTAGACATCAACCCTAAAGAACTTCATGAACGCCCTTTACACAGCAGCAAAGTGATGGTATGGTGTGCAGTTTTATCACACAGGTTCATCGGATGTTACTTTTTCAAAAATGGAGAGGGTATCACAACGGCTGTCACTTCAGATCATTATGTTGAGATGCTGCAATCATTTGTTGCACTTGCATTGAACAATTTTCTGCAACTTCACGATGGTGCAACATCACACACTATATTGACATACCAGGTGTTTGTTTTACATTTGACAGAGTAATCTAAATGCTAAAAGGTTAAAACAGAAGGTTTGTGTCGTACAAGGGGTGATCTCATGTGGGTTGGTAGATAAAGGGTTAAGTCAAAAGTTTAAAAATCTACATCACTTTAGCCTTTTGGCTTTTAAACTGACCATATCTGGCCCAAATATTCTACTTGTTTTATGTTCAGACCAGATAGATATGGCTTCTCTCATGTACCCTACAATAACATTATTGAAATTTCAAAGCCACAAGATAATGCATGATTAATTCAAAACAATGTGAATAAATAAGCATTACATTTGACAGAGTAATCTCAATGCTAAAGAGTTGAAACAGAAGGTTTGTGTCATACAAGGGGGTGATCTCATGTGGGTTGGTAGCTAAAGGGTTAAGTCAAAAGAAATTATTTTGTATAATATGAAACATTAATTGTATTTTTGTTCATATTTACATTAATCAATTTTTAAACCATTTTTTCAGAGCAGCACGACATGGATTACAACTAAATGGCAAGTTGCAACGTATTAAAGAACAAGAACAACGCTTCTTGGAATCTCTTGAGACTGCCAAAAATCATAAAAATCAAATCTCAAAAACCAAAATTTCTAGCATTTCTAGAAATCGTACAAAGGTTGAGGCTGAGAAGCAGCAAAATAATTTAGATGACGATGGTTATATTGAAGAAGAAACATTGATTAAAAAGAGGAAAAAGAAGAAGAGAAAGAACAAAAATGATTTGGTTGAAGTGGGTTTAGAAGAAACAGTTGATTGTAAACAGGATTCAGAAAATCAAGACTTTCAAGAAAACAAATTACTTGTTAGTGAAAATTTAACAGACTGTGATAAG
The DNA here is from genome assembly GCF_046866305.1 of Octopus bimaculoides. Lineage (NCBI taxonomy): Eukaryota > Metazoa > Mollusca > Cephalopoda > Octopoda > Octopodidae > Octopus > Octopus bimaculoides. Next base: position 19,863,582 of record NC_142945.1, on the reverse strand, counting down.
GAAATAGTTTGGTTGCCTAAGCAAGATGATGTTTCAACCAAAGAAGGATTTAAATTAAAATACAAGGTTAAAAAGCACAAAAAGAGAAAACATAATCTATAATAAGAATAAAAAATAATTTAAAATTCAAGATTTATTATATACATATATATAGGTATAGGCGTGACTGTGTGGTAAGAAGCTCGCTTCCCAATCACATGGTTCCGTGTTTAGTCCCACTGCATGGCACCTTGGGCAAGTGTCTTCTATTATAGCCTCGGGCTAACCAAAACCTTGTGAGTGGATTTGGTAGACAGAAACTGAAAGAAACCCATCGTATATTTATTTATATATATATGTGTGTGTGTGTATGTATGCATATATTTATGTGTGTGTGTGTGTGTCTGTGTTTGTTCCCCTGCCATCGCTTGCCAACAGTCTGGAAACTTATTGATCAGACCTCGTTTATATGTATATACATATAGGGAGAGAGAGAGAGTGAGAGATACATAGACACACACATAGAGAGACAAGCATGGTTCTATGCTTTAGAAGTATCATGCCCATGTGACTTCAGGTCCAATCCCATTGCATGGTATGACACCTTGAGCAAGTGTCTTCCATTATAACCTCACATCAACCAGTGCCTTGCAAGTGAAATTTAACAGATGAAAATTCTCCAGAAGTTTCTTGTATGTGTATAACTGTTGTACATATATGTATGTGTATGTGTTTGTTTCTGCATGTCTTTATACGACGTAGACTACTAGTGAGGTTCGTTTCATCCTGCAGTACAGTGGTTTTAGCACAAAAGACCCATAGAATAAAGCACCTTATCATAGCTTCTTCATACTGCTTACTACTATAAAGAAATGGAGCATCATCACCATCATCATCATCATCCTTTAATATCTGCTTCTGTGCTTGCATGGGTCAGATTAAATTTTCCTGGTTCCAAGGAATGTAGGATTTCCCCACAACCAGACATGTTTTTTATGGAAGACTGGAAATGAACAACCTTGCTTGTAAAACAGTGATGCTCATTTACAATCATCACATGATGTCAAGACAAGGTTATACACATACATGTATACATGCATATGTACACACATGTGCACATATATACACAATGGGCTTCATTTACCAAATCCACTCAAAAGGCTTTGGTCAGCCAAGACTCTAATAGAAGACACTTGTACAAGCGACCATGCAGTGAATCTGAACTCAAGACCTCATGGTTATGAAGCAAGCTTCTCAACCACACAGCCACACCTGTGCATTGTATCATATATTTTTCATTTGTTTGTTTAAGTCAGTCACTACAGTAGTAATGAAGCTAATTGGAAAACTCAGCAAATGCTTCATCAACACCACTAGATGTTGTATTCATATTGGTGTCAAATCTTGACACAAGGCCCACAAGTTCGGGGGATGAGGCAAGTCGATTAGATCAACTGCAGTGCTCAACTGGCACTTATTTTATTGAGCCTGAAAGGATGAAAGGCAAAGTTGATTTCTGTGGAATTTGAACTCAGAACATAAGGACAAACAAAATGCCACTAAGCATTTTGCCTTGCATGCTAACAATTCTGCCAGCTCACTGCCTTAGATGTATTCATATTAATATCTGGCTCGACTGTGAGTTTATGAAACACTTTTCAGTTACACATCACTCCTATTGGTTACATTACTGAACTGAAAATAATAACTGAAAGTGAAGTGACAAGTTACGTATTTTCTGTTGGTTATTTTGTATATGTAGTGAAAACGTGTGATTTAGTAGTTAGAGTATTCAGCTCACAATCCTAAGGTCTTGAGTTCAATTCCCAGCAATGCATTGTGTCCTTGGGCAAGACACTTTACTTCACATTTCCCCATTCCACTGAGCTGGTGAAAATAATGTTTACATGTAATTCAAAGGGCCAAGCTTGTTACATTCAGGGTTATGCTGAATCTCCCTGAGAACTACATTAAGGGTACATGTCTGTGGCATGTTAATCTCATGAGCAGGCTGTTTGGTTGATCAATTCAATTGGATCACTTATCATAACTGACAGAGAGCCAGGCCATATATATATGTGTGTATGTAGATGTATGTATATATATATATATATATACATATATGTGTGTGTGTGTGTGTATATATACGGATATATGTATATATATTTGTGTATATGTATGTGTATATATGTATATGTATGCATATATATATATATGGAGTCTGGTGTTGCCATCCGGTTTCACCAGTCCTCAGTCAAATCGTCCAACCCATGCTAGCATGGAAAGCGGACGTTAAACGATGATGATGATATGTATGTGTATTTGTATGTATGTATATATGTTGTACATATATATGTGTTTATTTGTCTCTGCATGTCTATATGATTTAGAGTACCAGTGAGGTTTGTTTAAGCCTGCAGTTCAGCAGTTTTAACATAAAGGCCCGTAGACTAAAGTATCTTATCTGAAAACAAGTAATGGTTGACATAGGAGGCATTAGTCATAGAACATTATCTGTAGAAGTTTCATTCAACCTAAGCAGCATGGATAAAAGAAAAAAGTGGTCATTAAAATGATGATATATTTGATTACTGGTAAATTTTCCACGGGGAAAGTTCACTGCTATCAATTCACCGTGAGGAAAGTTTACCAAGGAAATATATCCATAGTATCTCACCATTAATAGTTAAAAACTAATTGACAAAAAATGGTGAATAGAGTATGATGAACTTTCCCTGCTGTGAACTGATGATGGTCAACTTACTGGACATGAATATATATGTGTGTGTGTGTGTATACACACACAAGAGGATGGTCACTAAGTGGGTGTGTTCAACAAAAAATGCCTTGTAGTATGTAGTCTGCTAAATTACATAGATTAGGAGAGTTTGATGGAGGGGCAATGCTATACAACTTAACTAGTTCAGATATGTATGCAATATGTGTGGTAAGTAGCTTGCTTACCAACCACATGGTTCCGAGTTCGGTCCCACTGCGTGGCACCTTGGGCAAGTGTCTTCTACTATAGCCTCAGGTCGACCAAATCCTTGTGAGTGGATTTGGTAGACAGAAACTGAAAGAAGCCCGTCGTATATATGTATATATATATATGTATGTTTGTGTGTCTGTGTTTGTCCCTCCAACATCGCTTGACAACCGATGCTGGTGTGTTTACGTCCCCGTAACAACGGTTCGGCAAAAGAGATCGATAGAATAAGTACCAAGCTTACAAAGAATAAGTCCTGGGGTCGATTTGCTCGACTAGAGGCGGTGCTCCAGCATGGCCACAGTCAAATGACTGAAACAAGTAAAAGAGAATACTCTAGTCTCAATTGTGCTTTAGAGAACCTTGAAGAGAGCCAACAACTGATTAAATTTCTGGTCTCTGAAGAGAAATTTTAGCAGTGTTACAAATATAAAGTTGCATGGAAAGTCAACAGTTTTGAGGTCAAACATTTGCAACATATTTGATGGCTTTTTAGTTGTATATTGATCATGCACAGTGGCATTATGTCACTGTATTTTTGAATGAAACTAGGTCATCATGTCATTTTGAGGTCAGTGTTCACGGAAGTAATATAAACATGGTAGCTTGAGCCATTAGAGTGGGACTAGTGTATAGCAAGGCAAAGAGTGAAGAGAGCAGTCAGTATATCATCATCATCATCATTTAGCATCTGTTTTCATGCTAGCATGGGTTAGTTTGACTGAAACTGGTAAGCTGGAGAGCTGCACCAGGCTCCAGTATGTTTTGGCTTGGTTTCTATACCTGGATGCTTTTCCTTATGCCAACCACTCCACAGAGTGTATTGAGTGACATTTATGTGTCATTGACACAGGTGCCTTTTACATATCACCAGCAAGTGTGCCTTTCACATGTTACTGCACTGGCCACGACTATGATTTCACTGAGCTTGACGTGTCTTCTCAAGCACAGCAAATCACCAAAAGTCTTGGTCACTTGTCATTGACTCCATGAGACGCAACATCTGAAGATCATACTTCACCATCTCATCCCTCATCTTTCTGGGTCTACCTCTTCCACAGGTTCCCTCCACACTTAGAGATTGGCACTTCTTTACACAGCTGTTCTCATCCATATGCATGTATGTATGTGTAGATATAAGAAATAGCAAGTCAATCACTAATGAACAGAAGAAAGAATATTAAAGACATAACTAAAGCTTGGTGTGTTCTAGGCTTGGTAGAATGTGGGTCTGCAAGACCATCAGCATAGATTGTGATGGAGTGGTCTGCTAAATGACTTCTGACCTAATTAATGAGAACATAATGATTTACCACCTCTGAAAGGATTTACAATACAAGTACGATGAAAAGCAGTCAAATAATGGTCGTCTTGTATTTGGAAGGATGACTAAGACAAATAATCAACTATCTCTGTTCCTCTTTAAGACTGTAAGGCGAGATGAGGGTAGCTTTGGCTGCTGTTTGTAGCAAATTGAATGATCACATAGATGCATCTTTGTTGGTGAATTCTTTTGAATGCTGCTGTTATTGGTAGTTAACTCTAGATCAGTTCTGATTGAGTAGATCTATAATCAAAGGCTTTCTAGCTGTGTTCATCCTGTCATCATTATCATCATCATTTAAATGCCTGCTTTTCCATGCTGGTATGGATCAAGCAGAATTTGTTGAAGCAGATTTTCTACTGTCAGATGCCCTTCCTGTTACTAACCCTCGTATCGACATCACATGCGCATTAGTGACATTTGTCTTTGTCACGCATGTACAGTATGACTCACACTCAAGTGGTTTGACATGTAAAGGACTACTTAAGAATAAAATGCCTGATTTTGAAAAGTAAATCAAGTATTGACACCAAGAAGTGTATTTGGTTATATGATACTGTCTGAAGAAATTTCATCCAAATCATGCCAGCATAGAAGGAGCAGACATAATGATGATGGTGAAAAAGAGAAGGTAGGTGATTTTGATGACAACAACAATAACAATGACCATAGATTGATGACAATAGGAAAGTTGTGAGTTAAGTTGCTTTGATTAAATAACAACTAGAAGAATATGGTTAGGCATTATGCAGGAGAGGTAGGTGCTTGGACATGTAAACCGCTGTGTACTGGCAGTAAAAGGTATCTGGGAGAGAGAAAGACATAAGAATAGGGCTCTGGGGGTTTTGTGTGTCCCCCACCTCTCCCAACAGGTTGATTCAAAATCAAGTGGTGTAAGAATTTGCCTTCATGCCAGTGTATTCAGTCTACACTGATATGGAAAAGTGGATGATATTGGCAGTTGTGATGATAATGATTGCATGTGACAGATTCCACTCTTGTGTCCTTCCTTAGTCTTAAAGCATGAGTTTTAAAGAAAACTCTTGGAGACATTTGGTGTCATGAGAATTACCGTCTTGGTACCATTTGGTAACAGTCAGCTTGATCTCAGGAAATATCTTGTCTGATCTCTTGCCAGTATTAATCACCATTGATCTATATTATATATTATATTGATTCAAGCGAGATCGTTGCCAGTGCCCCTGGACTGGCTCTTGTGCGGGTGGCACATAAAAGACACCATTTCGAGTGTGGCCGTTTTCGTGCGGGTGACACGTAAAAGCACCCACTACACTCTCTGAGTGGTTGGCGTTAAGAAGGGCATCCAGCTGTAGAAACTCTGCCAAATTAGATTGGAGCCTGGTGTTGCCATCCGGTTTCACCAGTCCTCAGTCAAATCGTCCAACCCATGCTAGCATGGAAAGCGGACGTTAAACGATGATGATGATGATGATAATGTGATGAGAGGAAAACAGTGTTTGTTAGGTAAAAGCATTAATTCTTGTTTAGCCCTTCGTCATGCAGACCTTTGAGGGTATTCTAAGGAAGGCCATCCTATCTTTATAGTAACTGCCTATCTCAGAATTCAGTGCCCTGGCTTTAAAAGCAACAAGTATGTGTGATTTGATAGAGATTTGGTTGCTATTTCTAACAGTCCAAGCAACCATATGGAGTCTGCCACATTGGCTTGTGTGAGTAAATGTATTTGGAGGTGAAAGAAACCATGAGTGGGGAATCGCTGTATTGGTCATTAACTAGTGTAAACATATCCAGCTAATTAATTAACAGTTTGGCTTCTCTACCAAGAATGTTGATGTGGATCTTGTTAAATTTCTTCTCACTGCTTGAAGTTTTCCAAATTTTCTCTAGATTATTTTCAAAAAAATGTAGTTGTGATATAGTTTTGTTTGCTGATGATTAAAATTGCATTCATTTTTTTTTTCTAGAAATTAATAATGGTTTCAAATTTCAGCACAAAACCAGCAAGTTTGGGGGAGGGTTAAAGTCAACTACATCAACCCCAGTGCTCAACTGGTACTTATTTTATCAACCCTGGAAAGATGAACAGTAAAGTCAACAACTTTGGAAGATTTTGTAGTCAGAACATAAGGATGGACGAAATGCCGCTAAGCATTTTGCCTGGCATGCTAACGATTCTAGCAGCTCACTGTCTTTTCCTAGAAATTAATAATAATGAAGTTACAAGCATGTAATTTTAGCCAATAGAAATCTTTCATTGGTTGTAAATTGTCTGTGTTAAGCTCTATTCCCATGGAGCACACACAGATCTTTGTGTTTTCTCAACCTGTGAGAAATAACTGCCAAATCTTCCTCAAACTACCTTCCACAATGGAAGAAACATTGTGCCATAGCACATAAAGGAAGAAACATTGTGCCATAGCACTGTTTATTTCCTTGCTTGAGACAGGCCCAAGCTGTTTCTACTTATTGAGCATTGCTAATAACATTTGAATTAAAGTCAATCTCCATAGATAAAAATAATGAACTTATTGTATACAGTACCCAAGTGCACTACAGCTTATTAGAAAGAGTAACCAAAACTGCATGAACAGTACATAAAATATGCACAGGAAGTGAACAGTTAATGAACTGTTTAAATTAAAAAGAAAAAAAGGAGTTGGGACATCGAGTGTACAGTTGGCAGCTTTCAGGAAGCGTGGAAGTTTTGAAGGTTGTAGTGTCCTGATAGCTAACAACTGATGTGGGCAGTTTATTCCATCCTTCAGCAATTTTGGGTGTGAAAATATGCTTCTGAAAGTCATGGGTACTGTGTTGTTTTTTTGAGTGATAAACATATAGAATTCAGAAAGGTATCCAAGGTTGTTGTTGGAAAGATGGTGAATAATCTTGTTTGTGTCTACCAAGTCAGTTGCCAAAGATCAGAGCTTTAATGTATCCATGTCCAAGAAAGCAAGACAATGTAATCCTTTATCGAACTCATGACCCTTGAAAATTGTAAATAAAATTTAAACACCAATCTTTGTTTAGAAATTTATCATAAGAAAAGAGAAAGTGCATATAATATCGATCTATGATGTTCAGTAAGAGTTTCAAGGTTCATGAGTTTGATCAAAAATTACATCTGTGGAGACTAACTTTAATCTAAAAATGTTAACAGCTAAAAAACAAAATGGATAAAGCTGTGTGCCTTGAAGTCACTAAGGATGACAATGACAAAGCTTCTCTTTGGTCACTCAATCTGTTAGAAACAGCAACTAAATTCCAGTTATCCCCTTAAATTCGAAGAATATAATGGATAATTATATACAAAAATATTGTTATATTTTGGGATGGTCATTTTTATTTTTTGCCAAATAAATACATGCACTATATATTCGTTCTTCACTTCAGATTTATTATTGTTCTTATGTCTTTTGTCTGAACATTTTTCAACACACATCTGTAATCTCTTCGGTAACTCTCCATCTCATGTGTCTCCACCTTGGCAAAAAACAAAAAACAAAAATACCATCCTGAAATATGACAATATCTGTTTCAACACACAATTTCACATCAAGAATCTTGCAAAACAAATACATAAACATTAAATACAAAAAAGACTGCATGTTCATAAATAGAATACTTTTTATCAAAGGTCTGCTTGATCAGAGCTTTTTTAGAGCTAAATTACCAAGAGAGTAATTGAAAATCTTTATTGTTAAAATCTAGGTAAGTGATCGAGAAAGAGAGAGGAAAGGAAGAATCCTCTGGTCTATAAGTCCCTTAAACTTTCTGTCACTTGACATCTTTTGAAATTGTAGGCCCCTTATTTTCCTTCTTTGCAGTCCCTTACACTACAATGGCCTTAAGCCTCTTTTGGAACAAAATCTTCTTTGAGGCTGTCATAGTTGTTGTTGCTATTTAGCATCAAACCAGGTCAACCAGGAGTGAATAGACCTGTGATAAAAGTAGTTAACCATTTAATGGTTATAGTAAATTTATACAGAAAAAGTAAGCAGTATACTGTCCAGCATAAATAAAAGTCAACTTCATTATATTTAAGTGCATTAAATGAGTCAACTTCTGATATGAATGTTTATGTTTTGTATGTCTTTTTTCAACAAAAAAAATTTCTAAAAAAATTCTGGACACACCCACTAAAGTTTATTTTTATCTTTGCAAAAAAAAGTGCATAAATTATATGGGCTTTTATGATATATATGTATGTATATATGTGCGTGTGTATGTGTGTATATATATATATATATATATATATATATGCTCCGTTGGATGTGTAATGTCAATGTGAATACCCGTCAGAGTGTAAGTATCTTGAGAGAAAAGCTGAACATTAGAAGCATCAGTTGTGGCGTGCAAGAGAGACGATTGCGCTGGTATGGACATGTGGTGAGAATGGATGAGGATAGCTGCGTGAAAAAGTGCCACACCCTAACAGTTGAGGGAACCCGTGGAAGAGGTAGGCCCAGGAAGACCTGGGCTGAGGTGGTGAGGCAAGACCTTCGTACATTGGGCCTCACCGAGGCGATGACTACTGACCGAGACCTTTGGAAATGTGCTGTGCGTGAGAAGACCCGGCAAGCCAAGTAAGATCGTTGCCAGTGCCCCTGGACTGGTTCTTGTGCGGGTGGCACATGAGATGCACCATTTTGAGCGTGGCCGTTGCCAGTACCGCCTGACTGGCTCCCGTAGGATTTTCGAGCGAGATCGTTGCCAGTGCCCCTGGACTGGCTTGTGCGGGTGGCACATAAAAGACACCATTTCGAGCGTGGCCGTTTTCGTGCGGGTGACACGTAAAAGCACCCACTACACTCTCTGAGTGGTTGGCGTTAGGAAGGGCATCCAGCTGTAGAAACTCTGCCAAATTAGACTGGAGCCTGGTGTTGCCATCCGGTTTCACCAGTCCTCAGTCAAATCGTCCAACCCATGCTAGCATGGAAAGCGGACGTTAAACGATGATGATGATGATGATGATGATGATATATATATATATATATTTTAAAAAATTATGGGAAGCAATTTCTTCAATTAAACCCTTCGACACAGCGCCCCAGCCTGGCCATAGTCCAATAACTGAAACAAGTAAAAGATAAATAAAGATAATGACTCAACCAATTCAACACCTTGATCATAATCTACTGTCTTAAATAAGAACAGGACTCATTTGATGAGGTAGTCCCAGAGACTGCTAAAGTGGAGGTATGTGGCTTAGTGGTTAGAGTGTTGGATTCATGATTATAAGATTGTGTTTTCAGTTCCTGGACTGGGATACAAATTGTGTTCTTGAGTGAAACACTTTATTTCACCTTGCTTCTGTACAGTTATTGTCTATTTCACCTTGCTCCAGTCCATTCAGCTGGCAAAAATGAGTAATCCTGTGACGGACTGGTGTCCCATCCAGGTGGGGAATATATAAGCCATGAAACCAACTCTTATGAGTCGGTATGACTCAAGAAGATACCTTTACCTTTACTTAGATACTGCTAAAAGCACAACCAGAATACCTTTTATCACAGGTCTATTCACTCCTGGTTGACCTGGTTTGATGCTATATAGCAACAACAACTATGACAGCCTCAAATAAGATTTTGTCTCAAAAGGGTCTTCCAGTAGCCACCCTCTTCACTCAGGACAGCACTACCTACTTCAGGCACTTAGTCTGAGGCCATGTGGGAAATGAATGGAGGCTTAACATCACCATCACTAGTGATCACACCAAATACCATGATGTTGACTGGATGTTTGATTTTTATCCTTCTTGGTACATGTTTTGGGAATTCAGCAAGCCAATGGTTCTGTGTATTCACCATTTGTTTGTATTGGAGCTTCCAGCATGAATGCCAAGCAGTACAGCATGTCGTTTCTAAATTTCTGGCAGAGCAAATTGCATCATGGTGCTGTTTTTCTCACAGATGGTGCCCAACTATACTGTGTAGTTGACAAAATCAAAAACAAACAATGCACATGTGCAAAATTAAAATTATAAAATGACGACAATTTACCCATCGCACCTTGTATATGTGTGTGTGCGTGTGTGTGTGTATACGATGGGTTTTCACACAGTTACCATCAGCCAAAATTCACTCACAAGGCATTGATTGGTGCCCAGTGCTATATAAGAAGACACTTGTCCAAGGTGTTGTACAATGGAACTGAACCCAAAACCACATGTTTGCAAAGCAAGTGCTTCTTAACCACACAGCAATGTCTGCATTTATAATACTTGTTTGAATATTTGTCCTGACTCTTTAGATTTCAAGTTCAAATCCTACTGAAGTCAACTTTGCCCTTAATCATTCTGGGGAGTCAATAGAATAAGTACCAATGCAGAATAATGGATTAGCAGAATTGTTTGAGCTTTAAGCAAAATGCTTTGCAGTAATTTATTCTAATTGTTTATGTTCTAAGTTCTAAGTACCAATTTTAGAAATTCCTTTAGATAATTTATGCTAAAAATACTTGTTTTTCGCAGTTCAGTAAACATCAGTTATGATTATTATTATATTTACACTTGATGAATTGAAATAAATGTGTCACGCAGATAGCCCATTATCATCATTATCATGATCATCATTATTATTCAGACAGCAAGCTGGCAGAAGCATTAGCATGCCGTGCAAAATGCATAGCAGCATTTCATTTGTCTTCATGTTCTGAGTTCAAATGCTACTGGGTTCAACTTTGCCTGTCATCTTTTCACTGTCGATAGATTAAGTACCAGTGAAACACTGGGATCGATGTAATCGACTAGTCTCTTCCCCACAAATTTCTGGCCTTGTGCCTATAGTAGAAAGGATTATTATTATTATTATTATTATTATTATTATTATTATTATTCAACATTTGATAGTTCCAAGCAAATTCCTATTGCATCACCTGCTACACCACCATATTGCATAGGTGTGTGCAGCATTGTGTGCTCTTTTTCGTTGTTGGGGGAGTGCAAAGCCTTCCCAGTATTATATTGCATCCATTTGTTTTGTTATGGGGTTTGGGTGCAGCCTTTTGTTGTATTAGTGTTTGTATTGCATGTTGTGTGTGTAATGCAAGTTGTGTTCTTCTGTTGTGTTCTTCTGTAATGCAAGTTGTGTTCTTCTAGAGTAGATATTGTGGGACTTGTTTATTTTATTGATTATTTACTGAGTGTCTTGCATTTATGAATTGTTTTATTTGAGTTATATTATTGAATTGATAGTGTCTTGCATATGATGTAGGCTGTTTGTAGCAGAGTTATTTTTTGGATAGTGTATAGTGTTGAGGGTTGGACCTCAACACTCCATACTATCACTTCTACATTTTTGTTCATATGTTCATACCCAATGCTCTAATTATTACTGGTATTGTTTTCACCCCACATTTTGGATACTTCAATTTTGAGATCTTTTACTTTGACAATCTCTCCACTTGGTATGTACATATATGTATGGATATATGCATATATTTATATATCATTTATATTATATATATATATATATATATATATATATATATATATACACCTCAAGAAATAAACTATTAGTGAATTTATCAGTTTTTGTGATTTTTTCATAGCTAAAATAACAATTCTACAATGTAATGCATTGATAATTAACTCAGATTAATATACCATTCCTATATTAATCATGTATTCAACTTGGTATTGTTTCCACCAAGTAGAATCATTGGCTTTGTTGGACAAAATGCTTAGCAGCATTTCTTCTGGCTCTTTGCGTTCTGGGTTCAAATTTCACTGAAATCGACTTTGCCTTTCATCCTTGTGGGGTTGATAAAATAAGTACTAGTCAAGTACTGGAATTGATGTAATTGACTAGCCCCCTTCATTGAAAATTGGTGTCTTGCACCAGAATTAGAAAGAAGTATTTCTAATGTTAACCATTCTATCATTTTATCAGTCAGGGGACTAGAATTTTGTTAAGTGACACAAGTTAGGTAAAGCTGTCTAGCAATACCTGTTTCAGAGTTCAAACTTATTACACTTGGTGAGATTACAAATTACATACCATAACCACTTAGCCAGCTTTTATCTTAAATTCATGTGTTTCTGTTTGTTTGTCTGCTTGTGTGTGTGTGTGTGCGTGCGTGCATGCATGAAATAATTACTTGTAAAATAAAATTTACTTCAGGTAGCTAAAATCTTGACCTTTAGAACTGATAATGCTTCTTGTGTATAGGAGACAAAGGTGAATTATTTAATAATAAATTAAAACTGTTATGAAAAATTACCATCCTTCAAAGTGAATGCAGTATATTGCAACCTTCAACTTTTAGAATCTATACACTTCACAATTTACTGCTGAATATCAAGTTAACCCTTGAAAAAAAAAGTAATAATGACTTCCTTCGCATAAAAACTTGCATATGCCATTTAACTGAAATTTAGTATTCGCTGATATTTAAAAATTTATTTAATTGTTTGCTTTTGTTTTTCTCATTTATTTTATATTGCAGTTTGTAAGTCACAGTACCATTGGTTAAAAATTTCCAATGGGTCACATAAAAAGCTCCCAGTACATACTGTAAACTGGTTGGGTGTTAGGAAGGACATCCAGTTCTAGAAACCAAGCCCAAACAGACTGGAATCTGGTATGGCCCCTGGTCTTGCCAGTTTCTGTCAAGCCATCCAACCCATGCCTGCACGGAAAACGGCCATTAAATGTTGATGATGATGATACTCACACACACACACACACACACACACACATTATTGACAGGCTTCTGTACAGTTATTGTCTATCAAAATTTAATCCTAAAGTATCGGTCAGCCTAAAGCTGTCTTTGACTCTCTTCTTTTTATACACCAATAACATACCTACTTGCAACCTTGCTACTTGCTACATCCAACAACACCCATTCTTATGTAGATGAAACTCTTCATTCCTTCCTAACTTTCTCTGACCATGCATCACCCACATGCAACCTAGACACCTCAAACTAATATTGATTCCATAAACGAAGTCCTCCAGACCATCCTGTAATAAGGTCATGCTAACCTTGTCTCTTTTAATAATAAAAATGCTCAAACATTAACTCATATCAAGAAAACTCCACTGCACCATACCCCCACTAAACACGAGCAACACTCAGCTAGAGCCCTTACAGTCACTTCAAATTATGAGTCTCACTATTACTGAGGGTCTCTCCTGATGAAAGCACATCCTTGGCATAGCTAGGCCTGCATTCCAGACACTGGCCCTTCTCTTCGGGACTAGAAATTATTTCAGCATACAACAACTACTGACACTCTACCAGGCTCAAGTGATGCCCACAATGGAATATTGCTCTTACATCTGGGACAATGCTGCTGCTATGCACATAGACATCCTAGGCTGCATCCAGAGAAGGGCTGCTTGACTAGCAGGAAATCAATCATTAATGAACATGCTCATGCTTCTGGCCCACATGCATGTTGTCTCTTCTTTCTCTCTTTTCTATCACTACTATAATGGCCTCTGTTTCTCAGAATTGCCTGGTCTTATACCTCCACTATACTGGAAGCCCAGACTCACTCATCTTTCTATCTCTTTTCACTCTTGGTGCATCTTCATGCAAACACTATTCCAAGTCCTTTCTCCTTAGAACATTAGCCCTCTGGAATCTTCTCTCTGCCAGTGTCTATACTACAAATGTTGACTTGCAACATTTTAAATGGAACGTTAATAACATTAAGTTCACCAGTCTTGGAGGGTCAGCAAAGGCTATGGACATTGCCCCTTCCTCTTGATTCAACCAGTAAAAATAATAGCCTTTACAGAATTATGTAGTTAAATTTACATTTCTTCAGTGCTTTCATAATTAGATCAAACTTTTCCATCTAAGTTATCTGCCACAGACAAACTTCCTATCCAAGATAAGATATGACTCATGTCTAATTCATGCTAAAGAAGGCAGAGTTAAGGACTAGTTCTATAGAACCTTGTAGAAAAAGAGCAAAGACAATATTGTCATCATCATCATTGTAACCAGTGGCTCAGGAACGAAATTTGCTTAGGGGGTGCAAACCCAGGTCCAAAATTTTTTACAAATTTGGTCTTGTTTTTTTTTTCTGTTATTTATTTTTGTGATTTGTTCTTTGAGAAGGAACCTAACTTCAAGGTACTTTTTACACATCACTTTTTTATTCACGGTTTTGTAAACCTGAGTAAAATAAGTAGGGCTGCAAATTTTGGTTCTGCACTCCGCAAAAATTCTAGGGGGTGCACTTGCACCACCTGCACCCCCTGTTCCCGGGCCCATGATTGTAACATTTAACATCCATTTTCCATGCTGGTATGGATTGGACAGTTTGGCAAGCTGCAGAGCTATGTCAAGTTCCAATGTTAGCTTTGGTATGATTTCCACAGCTGGATGCCCTTCCTACTACTTTTCAATGTGTACTGGGTGCTTTTTTCATACCACTGGTACATTGAGATTGCCATGCAACTTGCAAGACAGAAAAAGACAGGTAAACAAGCTCTCTTGACTAAGTGGAGGAAGTAGCAGAGAGGGAGTATGTAGCTTTATGCCAGGTGTTGAGCGGCTAAAGTATGATAGAGAGGGACACACAGGTGTCTTGTTATAGACAAGATACATGACTACACCATATTATATAAAGGAGGGTGTGAGGTGCTGAGAGGAAGATAAAGATATGTGAGCAGCAATAGAGATTTTAAGGAAATTTATCTGTATAGAAATGATACTCAGTAAAGTAGTTAGCAAATAAGAGACAATGCAGAGTTGAGAGAATATTTTAGTCTGTCTGAAGACATGATCACCTCTCTAGTGCTGGTACCATGATAAAATACATCCAATACACTCTGTACAGTGGTTGGTGTTGGGAAAGACATGTAGTTTTTGTAACTATATCAAAAAAGGCAAAGTTTTTTTAAGTGAGACACGGGCATCTGACCTGCTTAGAAAAGCAGTAAGTCTGAATAAGAATTGACTTGGATCGCAATGACTTCAACCTATAAGCGTGGAAAGCAGATATAAAATGTGGTGTTGGCAGTTATGATGATGATGAATTTGATGATTTGAAGATGTACCGATTGAAAATGAATGGTATAAAAGTGAATGGCATAAAAGATGAGGTTACATCAAATATGAAAATCAGTTTTATGCACACTAGTCTGTAACTTAGTTTAAATTACAGTATTATTATTTTTAATGTTTAAGTGGAGATGAGTAATGTCTAAGCATGTGCAGACTTTCCCAGGCTGGTGTGGCTGAAGTAATTTAAACTCAAGTTTCAATTTCAATTTCAGCAGGCTAAAAGGGGTCCCCTACACAATCATTTGATTTGCTAGAAATAGAAGCCAAGTCTCTCTAAAATTGTACACAACCATCTGAAGAAAAAAGGACACTTTGAATAATGTAGTCCCACATACTTTACCTTTGAATAATAAGAAGGGATCTCTATACAGTCGTTTGATCTGCTAGAAATAGTAACCAAGTTTCTTGTAGCTATACATACTCTCTGTCTGAATAAAAGATGTCATTGGTCACAACTGAAATACTTTAAAACATAGGTCTGTTTGATCAGGGCCAATCTGGGTTTGATTATTTGAATGTTTTCTCTCTAGTGTCTTAAAAAGTTTTGAAGTTAAATTTTTTATTCACTGGCTCAAACATGCCACTCATTTTAACACCATCACTCAGTCCTCTTGAGTCTTTAGTAGAGCCTGCTCTATTGTAAGCATCTAAACCAACCTCCTGGTCAGTGTTACCAGATCAATTTCATAAAAAGCTGCACAAAATATTTTGGCAGGCATGGCTATGTGATTAAGAAGTTTGCTTTGCACCTACATGGTTTGGAGTTCAGTCCTATTGAACAGTACCTTGGAAAAGTATAGCCCTAGGCCAAACAATGTCTTGTGAATGAATTTGGTAGATGGAAACTGTATGGAAGCCTGTTGTGTATGTGTGTATTTGTATTTGTCCTCCCACTTCTTGACAATCAGTATTGCTTTGTTTACATTCCCAGATAGTGTGTTTTTACACCTTTTACCATAAGAGAGAATTTTTCTCCCTGGTAACTGCAGTGAATTCGTCTTTAGAAGTTGAAATATGCCACAAACATATTTTAACTGCTCTAAAGTTCACTCATGCCAAAACACTGCTTGGTGCTGATACTACTGAAAACACATACGTACACAGACACACACACACACAAACACATACACACACACCCATATATCATCATCATCATCATCATCGTTTAACGTCCGCTTTCCATGCTAGCATGAGTTGGACGATTTGACTGAGGACTGGTGAAACCGGATGGCAACACCAGGCTCCAATCTAATTTGGCAGAGTTTCTACAGCTGGATGCCCTTCCTAATGCCAACCACTCAGAGAGTGTAGTGGGTGCTTTTACGTGTCACCCGCACGAAGGCCAGTCAGGCGGTACTGGCAATGGCCACGCTCGAAATGGTGTCTTTTATGTGCCACCCGCACAAGAGCCAGTCCAGGGGCACTGGCAACGATCTCACTTGGCTTGCAGGGTCTTCTCACGCACAGCACATTTCCAAAGGTCTCGGTCAGTAGTCATCGCCTCAGTGAGGTCCAATGTTCGAAGGTCTTGCCTCACCACCTCAGCCCAGGTCTTCCTGGGCCTACCTCTTCCACGGGTTCCCTCAACTGTTAGGGTGTGGCACTTTTTCACGCAGCTATCCTCATCCATTCTCACCACATGTCCATACCAGCGCAATCGTCTTTCTTGCACACCACAACTGATGCTTCTAATGTTCAGCTTTTCTCTCAAGATTCTTACACTCTGACGGGTATGCACACTGACATTACACATCCAGCGGAGCATACTGGCTTCATTCCTTGCGAGCTTACGTATGTCCTCAGCAGTTACAGCCCATGTTTCACTGCCATGTAGCATGGCTGTTCGTACACATGCGTCATACAGTCTGCCTTTTACTCTGAGTGAGAGTCCCTTTGTCGCCAGCAGAGGTAAGAGCTCTCTAAACTTTGCCCAGGTTATTCTTATTCTAGCAGCTACACTTTCAGCGCACCCACCCCCACTACTAACTTGGTCACCCAGATAGCAGAAGCTATCGACTACCTCTAGTTTTTCTCCCTGGAATGAGATAGAAGTTGTTTCCTGTTTGTTTACAGTGTTTATTGCACCTGAACATCTGCCACATACAAAAACTAACTTCCTAGTTAACCTGCCTTTGATATTGCTGCACCTCTTATGTGTCCATAGCTTGCACCGGGTACATCTTATAGAGTTACTACCTACTCCTTTTCTACATACTGAGCAGGGCCATCTACCTGAAGGGGTTTGTGTTTTATCTACCTTCCTACTTATTAGGATTTTGGTCTTAGCTAGGTTGACTCTAAGGCCCTTCGATTCTAGTCCTTGCTTCCACACCTGAAACTTCTCCTCTAGTTCTGATAGTGACTCCGCAATTAGTGCAAGGTCATCAGCATAGAGGAGCTCCCAGGGGCAACCTGTCTTGAACTCCTCTGTGATCGCCTGGAGGACTATGATAAATAGGAGGGGGCTGAGGACGGAACCTTGGTGGACCCCCACCTCTACCCGGAATTCATTGCTGTACTCATTTCCAACCCTCACCTTACTGGCTGCATCTCTGTACATGGCTCGCACAGCTCTTACTAACCATTCTTCTATCCCAAGTTTCCTCATTGACCACCAGATAAGGGATCGGGGGACTCTGTCAAAGGCTTTCTCCATGTCAACGGAAGCCAGGTACAGAGGTTTATCCTTGGCTAGGTATTTCTCCTGCAGCTGTCTTACAAGAAATATGGCATCAGTAGTGCTTTTACCTGGCACAAACCCAAACTGCATCTCATCTAAATTGATTCGCTCCCTAATTAGTTGGGCTATGACCCTCTCCGTAACTATCATAACCTGATCTAACAGCTTGATGCCTCTGTAATTATTTGTATCTAAAGCGTCACCTTTACCTTTGTAGCAGTTGACTATGGTGCTGCTACACCAGTCATTGGGTATGACTCCTTCGTGTAACACCTGGTTCGTAATACGGGTGACTAGGCTATAGCCAACACTGCCAGATATTTTGAGCATCTCTGCAGTGATTCCAGATGGGCCGGGGGCTTTCCCGGTCTTCATACTCTTAATTGCTTTATCTACCCTGGTACTATCAACTCGGATAGCTGGTCCCTCTGTTGGGTCGACATACGGCAGGCTCTCTTTCTCCCATTCATTCTCTTTATTAAGCAATCTATCGTAGTGGCATCTCCAGACCTCTTTCTTTGCAGCCTCATTTAGTGCAAGCATACCATCATCCATGCGAACACATTTCTCTCCTACGACATCACTATTCTCTCTCCTACACTGTCTTGCAACACGAAATACCTCGAGTCTTTGGTCCTCACGGCGCAGAACATTGGCAAATCTTTTCTTATCTGCTTCCCCTCTGGCTAAATAAACCTGTCGCCTAGCCTCCCTTCTGACAGATTGGTACAATTCCCTGCTACCACCGTTCTTCCAGTCCTTCCAAGCCTGTTTCTTTTGTCTAATAGCCCTGTCTACCTCCTTGTTCCACCACCACGTTACTCTGGGTCGAGAGGGGACCTTACACCAGCTACAGATCTGGTCGGTGGCTCTCAACAGGTTGTCCCGCAGAAATCTCCAATTGTCTTCCACGTTGTATGATGCTATATCCCCTTCTATTTCGTCAAATGCTTCAAGTAACTTGTCTCTAAGTCTCTGTCCATTTGCAGGGTCTTTAAGCTTCCACACCCTTCTCCTCCAAGCCGGTCTACTTCTGGGCACCCATTTTGCCTTGATCCCGAAGTCGCTAACTACTAATCTATGTTGTGGGGTACATTCTTCGCCGGGGAAGGTTTTGGCATTTATAAGCCGCCCTCTTTCCCTATTTCTGGCGAGGATGTAGTTGATTTGGCTAGAGTGTCTGCCGGAGCGGTAGGTGACTAGGTGACTGGCAGGTTTCCTGAAGTTGGTATTGCAGACCATAAGATCGGTTGCATCACAGAACTCCAGCAGTCTGGTTCCCTCCTCGTTGCGGGAACCGAAGCCATAGCCTCCATGTATGCCATGGAAGCCTCCAGCATGATGTCCGACATGACCATTGAAGTCTCCAGCCACAAAGAGAAGGTCCCTGTCACTCATCGACGAGGTAGTTTGCAAGAGGGTGTCATAGAATTGGTCTTTCAGACCATCCAGTAGCCCCGGTTGAGGGTCATAGGCTGAGATGACAGTAGCTAATCTATGATGAAGCACTAGTCTAATCTTAAGTACTCTGTCACTTACTCTAACTACCTCGATTACCTTATCCACCCATTTCTCTTCTAGAAGTATTCCTATATATATATACATACATACATACATACATACATACATACATACATAAATGCATAAATAAGTATATATATATTTACATACATATATATATATATATATATATATATATATATATATATATATTAATCGTAATGTACAGTACTATATATCCATTACAGCTGATCTTACCAATTGGTTTCGCACTAGGGGTTCAACAGTGTAAGGTAACAGTCCGATTTTGCAACCCTGCACTCATCAACAGATTCACACACACACACACACATACACACCAGCTTAATTTAATTCGTCCTTAGTCGAAAGACACCTGTTGTTATGTTCTGTTATTTGTATTTGTGTAACATACTCCGTTTTTTTCAGTCCGTGTTTTCGTATACATTCGCTGCTTTCTTCCAAGGAATCTAATGCTCTTAGCTTAGTTTTCCCTTGGGGCTGGCCAGATTGGAGCAGTCTTAAGTATAACCATCTGAAATTGCAAAGATAATCTGGGACTTGACCGAGGAAAGAAAACTCCAAATGACCCGTCCTTGTTTTCTTTGTATCGTCTGTCTGGATGTTTTGTTGTCACTTTTTTTTGTATCACTTAACTGTCTGGATGTTTTGCATTCTTGTCCCATTTTGCATTTTATATATATATATATATATATATATATATATATACATATAAAATTTCAGGATTCAAGTGAATCAGGTACTTAAATAGTAAAGCACCAAGGTCAGGTTGGTGATATCGCTACTGTGTAAAACAGTAGTTCCCAAAGTGGGCGATATTACACACCCCTGGGGGCAGTGGAAAGTTTCAAGGGGGCATTGAAGAAAAGTGGGGTGACAAAGAATTTCTAGTTATGAAATTCAATTTCAAAATGCGAAAATATCCTCTGCAGATTGACACCCTGGAAAGCTTCAAGCATTGCAGTCCTAGAAAAGCTGAAAGTCCAAAGACACATATTGTTGAGAATTGAGTTCACAAAGCTATCGTATTTTGGACATACAAAGTCAGAGACATTTATGGACTGACAGCATCAAGGAATGGATTAGAAAGGAGAGCCTGGTTGAGTGTATGCATGCAGCACAACATAGAGGTAACTGGAGAGTCTTGGCAAGCCAGTCCCTAGACACAGGGAGGGCACCTGGTTGTTGACTGATGCCTGATGATGATGAGAGAAGTTATGTAAAAAAAACAAAATTCTAATAACTTTCAAAGTTTTTTGCTTAAAGATCTAAAGTATTCCTGAAGTTGTAGCAAATTGTATGTTCTATTTGATATGACAAAAAGCACTTACAATGTTGATAAAAGCTTGTAAACACAACTCCTTTCCAGTAATATTAGAAAAATATATCATTACCTTCTTATGTCTAATTTTCTATGCTGGCATGGGTTTAAACAGGTCCAGTTTTGGGGCAACATTCTATAGCTGGATGCCTTTCCTATTGCCAATCTTTTGGATTGTCTCTAATGATATACAGTGATACTGTGCACCGATTCTCAAAATCTCATATGGACAGTAGCTAGAATACACAGCAACTAAAATATATACCCCTGCTGTATTTAGCATGTCATATAATTGACAAGCTATGAATTGTTTGAAAGACCAAATCAGTTATGCAAAACATAGACAAAACCAAGAAAAAAAATGTAATATTCACACTGATAGGTAAATATCAAAACAATTTCATTCAGATATTTGTGGCTATTTCAGTTAATACGCTGATAACATGTTTAGAGAACTACTTCCTTTATTTTCATTTAAGTTTATGATTTAATACTAGGTCAAATATTTCTGTCAATTGTATAAAGGTATGGGAGAAGGATACACAGTAAACCTAGTTTGACTTATTTTTAAATTTAGTTTAAAAAAGAAGGTAGTTGTCACAACTCTTGTCTTCTTGTCTAGTGAGGTCAATGCGTAGAGTCTTATACACACACACACACACACATAAATAATGGAGAGATTGTACAAAATGTATAAATGGATGATGAGTAAAGCACCAGCACAGTTTCGATTGCCTGTTGTTATCTGTAGATTTACTACAGGAACTTTGTAGTGGCAGTTGGGGTAACAGTATTAATAAAATAAGAGATGGAATGTGTAATAGACATTATTTTATTGGGTACAACACATGATATATATATATATATATAAATATATATATATATATATATCATCATCATCATCATCATCGTTTAACGTCCGCTTTCCATGCTAGCATGGGTTGGACGATTTGACTGAGGACTGGTGCAACCGGATGGCTACACCAGGCTCCAATCTAATTTGGCAGAGTTTCTACAGCTGGATGCCCTTCCTAACGCCAACCACTCAGAGAGTGTAGTGGGTGCTTTTATGTGTCACCCGCACGAAAACGGCCACGCTCCGAAATGGTGTCTTTTATGTGCCACCCGCACAAGAGCCAGTCCAGGGGCACTGGCAACGATCTCGCTCGAAAACCCTACAAGGCCAGTCAGGCGGTACTGGCAACGGTCACGCTCAGGATGGTACATCTTATGTGCTACCCACACAAGAGCCAGTCGAGGGGCACTGGCAACGATCTCACTTGGCTTGCCGGGTCTTCTCACGCACAGCACATTTCCAAAGGTCTCGGTCAGTAGTCATCGCCTCGGTGAGGCCCAATGTTCGAAGGTCTTGCCTCACCACCTCAGCCCAGGTCTTCCTGGGCCTACCTCTTCCACGGGTTCCCTCAACTGTTAGGGAGTGGCTCTTTTTCACGCAGCTATCCTCCTCCATTCTCACCACATGTCCATACCAGCGCAATCGTCTCTCTTGCACGCCACTACTGATGCTTCTTATGTTCAGCTTTTCTCTCAAGATACTTACACTCTGACGGGTATGCACATTTACATTACACATCCAGCGGAGCATACTGGCTTCATTCCTTGCGAGCTTACGCATGTCCTCAGCAGTCACAGCCCATGTTTCACTGCCATGTAGCATGGCTGTTCGTACGCATGCGTCATACAGTCTGCCTTTTACTCTGAGTGTGAGTCCCTTTGTCGCCAGCAGAGGTAAGAGCTCTCTAAACTTGGCCCAAGCTATTCTTATTCTAGCAGTTACACTTTCAGCGCACCCACCCCCACTACTTACTTGGTCACCCAGATAGCGGAAGCTATCGACTACCTCTAGTTTTTCTCCCTGGAATGAGATAGAAGTTGTTTCTTGTTTGTTTACAGTGTTTATTGCACCTGAACATCTGCCACATACAAAGACTAACTTTGTAGTTAATCTGCCTTTGATATTGCTGCACCTCTTATGTGTCCATAGCTTGCACCGGGTACACATGTATATATATATATATATATATATATATATCATCAGTAAATCATAAATCCAAAAGAGAAGCACACTCTAAGTAACCCCATAGATCGGCCATAACTATCTTTATCTAATACATACATACATGCATACATACATACATGCATACATACATACATGCATACATACATACATGCATACATACATACATGCATACATACATACATGCATACATACATATAAAAGATGGAACTTTTTCAAATTTATGTTTGAAAAGAAAAGATTGAAAGTAAGGGAGTTGAGAGGGTTGTAGTTTAGGTATGAGCTGCAGGGAGTGAGACATGGCAGGGGTGGCCTGAGAAGATGTGATTACATCACATCATTTGTTTGATCAGAGTTGATCTGAGATCAGCT
Organism: Octopus bimaculoides; assembly: GCF_046866305.1. Taxonomy (NCBI): domain Eukaryota; kingdom Metazoa; phylum Mollusca; class Cephalopoda; order Octopoda; family Octopodidae; genus Octopus; species Octopus bimaculoides. Next base: position 19,840,336 of record NC_142945.1, on the reverse strand, counting down.
CTAATCTAAGCAGATTTATGAATGGAGCAGTTCAATCATGATCTATGATCATGCCTTATTTTCAGATAATGTATCCAGAACTGCTTGTGTACATTGTGTTCTATTTTTTAAGATGGTAAGGTGTAGTTTTGAGTTTAGAAGTTTTGCTGCTATTTCTAGCAGGTCAGGCGTCCACATAGAGGTTTTATGCTGGTTTGGGATCTCTTGTTTTACTATAGATAGTAAGTATGTGATTTATTAGATGAGAAAAGCAGAAGCTTATGCATCAGTGATAGAAGAGGCAAATGGCAACAAACCTCCGTGAATGGGATGATAGTGTTTTAGTGTGAAAGATTACTTAAAATTTGGGATGCCTTTTATAGATACCCTCAAGAATGTTCACGTGTGTGTGTGTGTAGTTGCAGTAATGTTTAAGATAGTGATCGGTAATCTTATGTGAGGTGCACATAGGCCCCTTATAGAGTATTAATGACTGTTTGGGGCAGAATTGTTTTGTGGCCATACAGAGTACAGACTTTACAATGTAGTCTTGGCAATGCTATAGATGTAAAGGAAAGGAAATGGTGGGGTTATCACATGACAGCTTATCATTTGTAGAGAGTGAGAATATTTTTCTTGTTGTTCTTGACTTCAGGTGAAAGGAGGTGTGGGTGGGAGTTAGGCGAGGGAGGAACAATATAGAGTATATGAAAATTGATGTTATTTAACTGTTATAGGTCAGACCTGACTTTACAGATCTACTATGAAAGGCATTCTAATAATAATCATCCTGTCTTCTTTTTTCTAGTCTATTATATGTAGCACTAACTCATTATCTAATGTGTTCTAACTAGCTTTTTTTTAGGACAGTAGGGCAGGATTCAAATAGTTCTTGTTCATTTTTGTTTTGTTTTTTATCCTAGCCCACCATCCTGAAAAGAGGAAGGACACATTGACACTACCTGAGACTCCTTCTGTGTCAATATGGAATTGGTGCTTTTCTATAGGTGCAGGTGTGGCAGTGTGGCTAAGAAGCTTGCTTCCCAACTGGTCTTGGTGTGGTCTCGGGTTCTATCCTACTTCTCAGCACCTTGAGCATGTATCTTCTACTGCATCACAAAGCCTATGTTAGTCGATGAGCAAATGAATAAACTTGCAAAATAATTGGTGGGTTGATCTTTCTTTTGCGGTACCAGGGTGTATAAATAATAAGAAAATAAAACTAGTACTTAAGTATAACTGGATTCACCAATAGGTCTAGAAAAAGAATATTACTTATGATTTCGTAAACATTGCTTGTTAATATTTATCTAAAAACATACCCCAACATCAAGCTTTACACTGCAAAATGGTATGATTCTAACTTATTAAGCCTTCTTTCCTCATCTCAAGGCCCTGTTCTTTTGCCAGTTCTCAAGTGGTTTTATGTGGATCTTTCTCAATGACAGTCTTTAATTGACCATCATCGATGACAGACGGGTGTCCACTATGCTCACGATCTTCAAGGTTTAGGTCTCCACTGTGAAATTGTTTAAACCATTTTCGAGCTGACCACTCACCAGTCATTTCCTCACCAAATGTTTCATTGATATCACAAGCAGTTTCAGCTGCTTTACGTCTTTTTCTGAAGTTGAATAGCAAAATTGGTCAAATATCGCACTTTGACAATTCCATTTCACATGATTGTAACAACAGTGAAAAAAATATCTAAGTTAATTTATTGATGCATTTGGGCAAGTCTATGTCTGTATTATCAGATAATTGCAAAAAAATGATTTTAAAAAATTCAAAACTCTGCAAAAATCTAGTACGAATTCTTCCTGGTTCAAAACATTGCTTACTTTTTACTCAGCCTAATATATATATATATATATATATATATATATATATATATACGATTGCACTGGTATGGACATGTGGTGAGAATGGAGGAGGATAGCTGCGTGAAAAAGTGCCACACCCTAACAGTTGAGGGAACCCGTGGAAGAGGTAGGCCCAGGAAGACCTGGGCTGAGGTGGTGAGGCAAGACCTTCGTACATTGGGCCTCACCGAGGCGATGACTACGGACCGAGACCTTTGGAAATGTGCTGTGCGTGAGAAGACCCGGCAAGCCAAGTAAGATCGTTGCCAGTGCCCCTGGACTGGTTCTTGTGCGGGTGGCACATGAGATGCACCATTTTGAGCGTGGCCGTTGCCAGTACCGCCTGACTGGCTCCTGTAGGATTTTCGAGCGAGATCGTTGCCAGTGCCCCTGGACTGGCTTGTGCGGGTGGCACATAAAAGACACCATTTCGGGGCGTGGCCGTTTTCGTGCGGGTGACACGTAAAAGCACCCACTACACTCTCTGAGTGGTTGGCGTTAGGAAGGGCATCCAGCTGTAGAAACTCTGCCAAATCAGACTGGAGCCTGGTGTTGCCATCCGGTTTCACCAGTCCTCAGTCAAATCGTCCAACCCATGCTAGCATGGAAAGCAGACGTTAAACGATGATGATGATATATATATATATATATATATATATATATATATATATACAATGGGCATCTTTCAGCTTCCATCTACTAAATCAACTCACAAGGCTATGGTTGGCCTGAAGTTATAGCAAGTCACTTGCCAAGGTGCCATGCAGTGGGACTGAACCCGGAACTATGGGGTTGGGAAGCAAGCTTCTTACTACACAGCCACATTCCTGCACCTATATGTGTGTGCATACACACTCACATATATATGTGTGTGTGTGTTTACCTTTGTCTTGACATTACATGGTGGTTGTAAATGAGCATCGCTGTTATACAAGTAATGTTGTTTGTTTCCAGTCTTCAGTGGAAAATATGGGAGATATTAACTTACTTGGAAACAGGTGAGGGTAGGTAATGTTGATGATGATGATGATGATACACATGTTCACTCCTTGTACAGTTACCAAGTACTTGGTGACAAGGTCTGATAACATTTTCACCCACCTGCATATTATGGGCAGGTCAAAATTTCTTGTAGAAAATAAACATCTGACCAAACAAAGACAGTATGGCTGTCTTTTTGCTGTCACTGATGTTAATAGAGAGTGATGCATGCGATTTGCAGGACATTGCTGAAGAACTAATCAAGAACTCACTAATAATACATTCCTACAGACACTACAACATAGATATACATAGCTTGACCATACAGCAGAAAACTTTATTGACAAGCTTTGTACAGACATGAAATTTTGCCCTGCAGATCTAAATGCTAAGTAGGATTGTGATGAAAGACATGGCTAAATCTGAGCAGGCTCAACCAAATGAGGTAGGATATAATAAATAATTGGCTACTCTTCCTTACGTGCGCCCCCATCCCCTCCACACACACACACACACACAGGGCTAATACCACTCTTTACCTTACAGGTAAAGTGACCACATAAAACTTCCCTTTGGCTTTGTTGTATGAAAGTTCTTCCTTCTTGATATGTGAACGAAATTAGATTCTCATGACTGTGTTTTGGTTCTGTCAAAGGAAGTATGGTTGTTCTAACTCTATTGCAGAAATTTTCAATGTCTCTGTTCATTGATGCTTTATGGTAGGTCTATGTTGTGTATGGATGAGGTCTATGTGTAGAAGGTTAAGGTAAAGAGTGGTATTAGCCCTGTGTGTGTGTGTGTGTGTGGAGGGGATGGGGGCGCACGTGCATGTGTGCACGCACACGTGTGTGTGTGTGTGTGTTGTGTGTACATATGTGTGCTGTGTGTACATGTGTGTGTTGTGTGTACATATGTGTGTTGTGTGTACATGTGTGTGTTGTGTGTACATGTGTGTTGTGTGTACATGTGTGTGTTGTGTGTACATGTGTGTGTTGTGTGTACATGTGTGTGTGTGTGTGTGTGTGTGTTTAGAGTTAGTGAGAAGCAGGTCATTAATGTACAGATTGAGGAGTATGGGAGGCATAATTGAATAGTGGAATGCTAGACAGGTGTGTCTGCAAGATTGGTGAAGAGAGCGTTGATGGTGTCAGATTATTGTTTACCTCTAGGTCAGCCTTGACCAAGCAGGTATATGACCAAAAGCATTCCCAGCAGTTATTATCCTGTCTATATGCAGGAAATCCAGGAGCACATTATTTTGCATGTCCTTTTCTAAGAAAGTAAGGTGTTATCTGATGGAAATTCAGCTATGTTTTTTAGCAGGTAGGACAACAGTATAAAGGCTCCCTCACTGGCCTAAAGAGTGTGAAGTGGGGGAAGGAAGTAGAGTCAGTTGGAGCTTCTAAGTTGAAGCTTTGCTTAATAGCTCTGATGTAAGACATGAATGAAATCTTCTGATGTCAAAGACAGGTCAAAGACAGGTCAAAGTCAAATGCTGTAATGCTGGTGAGCAGCAGGTTATATGATTCAGATTATTTCTCTTATCAATAATATTGATTTCCTTTTAGACAAGGTACAAGGCCAATTTCTGTTTATTTTATCTTTTATTTATTTTAGTCATTGGACTGTGGCCATGCTGGGGCACTGCCTTGAAGGGTTTTAGTGAGACAAATCAACTCTAGTACTTTTTTAAAAAGCCTGGTGCTTATTCTGTCAGTTGCTTTTGCCAAAGCACTAACTTATGGAGGATGAAAACAAACCAACACCAGGAAAAAGTCCTCAGGAAAAAGCAGTGAATGTATAGCACTCAAAAAATAGTAAATTGTAGTTGGCAAAAATGTTAATCGTGACACTTTCTTCCAAAATCCAGGAAGTTGTTGAGATGCTTGAAAAAGTGGTAGTCGGTAGGCAAGAGGTCTGGTGAGTATGGCAGATGAGGCAGAGTTTCATAGCCCAATTTGTTCAACTTCTGCAGGGTCAGTTGTGCGATGTGCAGCCGAGTGTTGTCATGGAGAAGAATTGGTCCTTTTCTATTGACCAATGCTGGCTGTTGTTGTCGGAGTTTCTTTGCTGACAGTACTTCTCTGCCATAATAGTTTCACCTGAATCCAAAAAGTTGTGATGGATGAGACCAGCTGCAGACCACCAAACAGTCACCATGACCTTGTTTTGGTGCAAGTTTGGCTTCAGGAAGTACCATGGAGCTTCGTCGGCATCCAACCACTGAGCTGAGCATCACCGGTTGTCGTAAAGAATCGACTTTCCATTGCAAGTCACAATCCAGTCGAGAAATGGGTCATTTTTGTTGTGTAAAAGAGTAAAAGAAGGGAAGATGACACTTCAAAACGGTGTTTTATTTTGGTTGTCATTCAATTCGTGTGGCACCCATTTCTCAAGTGTTTTTGTTTTTCCAATGTATTTCAAGTGGTTGGAAATTGTCGTATACATTACGTCTAATTCAGAAGCAAGTTCTTGAACAGTTGTGCATGGATTGGCTTCCACTAAGGCTCTTAGTTCAATGTTGTCAACATCCGATGGCCGACCACTCCGCTTATCATCTTCAAAACTCTTGTCACCATTATGAAATTTCTTGAATCACAATTGTGCTGTACGTTCATTAGTGGTTCCTGGGCCAAATGTATCATTGATATCACGAGCTGTTTCAGCAGCTTTCCGGCCTAGCTTGAACTAGAATAAGAAAATTGTGTGAATTTGCTTTTTGTCCATGTTGTATTCAACATTCCAGAAAAAATGGCCTAATTACTCAAAAAGAAAAAGGGTAACACAATTAGATAGAGAAATGCTTCAAAAACCAAGATGATGCCAAACACGCCTTCAACGACTTCATCGCTACCAGAACGTAGGATTTTTATGCTACTGGCATAAATAAACTTGTTTTGTGTTGGCAAAAGTGCGTTGGTTCTGATGGTGTTTATTTCAATTAATAAAGTTTTGTTTGAGCCGAGATATGTGCATCTGAATTTAAAGGTTAAAAGCCGCAAGAACTTTCTTGACAACCTAATATATATATATATATATATATATATATATATATATATTGATAGATAGAGATAGAGAGAGAGAGAGAAAGAGAGAGAGAGAGAGAGAAAGAGAGAGAGAGAGGAAGAAAGTCAGGATGACTGCCGTTTTGCAGCCAACATCATGCAAAAAGTATTTATTTTAGTGTATAATAAATTACTTTACGTGTTACATCCATGCCTTCTGTCCTCTTTGAAAATCATGGCCATGTCATATCACAACACTAAGACAGAACTATTTCGCCTCCATTGGCCTGCTCTCCTTAACATCATGCCAAGACACATAAAAGAAGAAAAAGATCTCATAACATTCAAACAGCTCCAGGATGAATATCTCCAATAAATTCCAGAGAAACCACCTACACTGGATGTACTTCTGCAAACAATAATTCTTTACTCAAATGAGCTAGGTATCCAAAGAATGACTGTAATATGAAAACATCAGTAAATGTGTTTTCCAGTGGTACTTATAAGTTAGTCATGACTTGGATCAATTCTGGCCAAAACTTATCTGAGAGTGTGTGTTAATAACACCTAGGAGGTGCTTTTTCCATTCACCAAAGTGAATGGAGCTATGGCCAAGAGGAACTGATGTCATCAGATTATATCTAAAGTTCATCGGGTGCTTCAACCCTGCACTATAACATCTGTCCGTTGGTGGCCAAATCACTGCTGCACATCTTCTCCTGGTTTCCAGTTTAACTCCTCTCTCTTGCTCCAAAGCCAACAAGAGGCTCTTTCAGCTGCCTCTCCCATCCTGCGCATAGCCACCCTTCATTCCTTTCCTCTCACTCCAATGGCTGTAAGCATCCTCCATGCTGAGTCAGTAAGGAACCCCCAACAGCCAGCCTTGACTGGGAAAAGCCATACCTGCCATCCCTTCTCCCTGCAATGTATATAAATATGTATATATATATATATATATATATATATATATATATATATATGTAATGAAGGCTGGTCTCAAAAGGCTTAACCTTACGAAGGAGATGACAGAGGACTGAGATATGTGGCACATGGTTGTACTCAAGAAGACCTGCCCACCACAACCAAATTAAGATCCTATAAACCAAGGTGCCACGTGAAAAGCTTCGGTGTGGGTGCTGGTGCTGGTGCCACATAAAAAGCACTGGTGCTGGTGCCACTGAAAATGCGCTGGTGATGGTGTCATGTGAAAAGCACCCAGTACACTCTGTAGAGTGGTTGGTATTAGGAATGGCATCCATCTGTAGAAACCAAGCCAAAACAGATTGTGGAATTGGGTGTGGGCCCTAGCCTTGCCAGTTTCTTTCAAGTTGTCCAACTCATGCCAACATGGAAAATGGACATTAAATAATGATGATGATTTGTTGCACCTTGTTTACCATTTTGTCCTTGTTCTTTTGCCACGTCATGTACCCAGTTATGTATCTATATGTACATGTGGATGAACGTATATACATACATGTACATATATATGCATACACTCATATATTGTTTATATGTGCATACCTGTCAGAGTGTATCTTGAGAGAAAAGCTGAACATAAGAAGCATCAGTAGTGGTGTGCAAGAGAGACGATCGCGCTGGTTTGGACATGTGGTGAGAATGAATGAGGATAGCTGCGTGAAAAAGTGCCACTCCCTAACAGTTGAGGGAACCCGTGGAAAAGGTAGGCCCAGGAAGACCTGGGCTGAGGTGGTGAGGCAAGACCTTCGAACATTGGGCCTCACCGAGGCAATGACTACTGACCGAGACCTTTGGAATTGTGCTGTGCGTGAGAAGACCCGGCAAGCCAAGTGAGATCGTTGCCAGGGCCCCTGGACTGGCTCTTGTGCGGGTGGCACATGAGATGCACCATTCTGAGCGTGAGCGTGACCGTTGCCAGTACCGCCTGACTGGCCTTGTAGGGTTTTCGAGTGAGATCGTTGCCAGTGCCCCTGGACTGGCTCCTGTGCGGGTGGCACATAAAAGACACCATTTCGAGCGTGGCCGTTTTCGTGCGGGTGACACGTAAAAGCACCCACTACACTCTCTGAGTGGTTGGCGTTAGGAAGGGCATCCAGCTGTAGAAACTCTGCCAAATTAGATTGGAGCCTGGTGTTGCCATCCGGTTTCACCAGTCCTCAGTCAAATCGTCCAACCCATGCTAGCATGGAAAGCGGACGTTAAACGATGATGATGACAACAGGCTTCCACACAGTTTCTGTCTATAAATTCATTTACAAGGTATGTAGTGGGGCTGAACCAAAACCATGTGGTTGCAAGACAAGCTTCTTAACCACATTTCTTTGCTTAGAATTTGTTGACTAAATTTAACCCTCTATGTATCACTGGTCCATATTTTATACCATCTGCTGCAAGGAGTGAAATGCAAAAGTCAATTACAGTAAATTTGAAGCCGAAAGACTGAAATAGTGGAATAATTACACCTAAACATTGTTCTGTAGTTTTATTTGCAAATTAACTATGGGTCATATGAAGCATCTCATGAATGTAACTCCTGAGCCCCACAAGCTAAATGTTATTATGCTGGCATAATAACATAAAAACATCAGACATATGTATAATGTATTGCTTCGTTGTTCGAGTTGCACCAGTGTTTTGGTTTGTCATTAAATAGGGGTGTGGCATCTAGTTATGTCTGCTGCATAAAATTGGTGCACGTTCACATTAGAATTTTTTTCTTGTAAAAATACTAAAAGCCAACAGCTGTTGCCAAAGTAACTATCTTTTGGGGTGATATAGAATACCAATGAGTGGGTTGTGACGTTTAAAGTTAGAATTAAAGAAGTAGCAGTAGTGGTGGTGGTGGAGAGATTAGTAAGCGTTTGTAACGTTGGTTTAAAGGTGATGTCTGGTTGATAGCTGCAAAGGAAGGTAGATTGGATGACTGTCTGTTGTGAAATAAATAAATAAAAGAACAAACTGAGTAGTTGCTTCGGGTGTTGGCTTGGCGATGCTTTCTTTTCTTTGTTCTTCCCTTTTTTTTTTTTTTTTACACTTATGACAGGTAAACAATCAAAGAGACTGATGCTGTCGGATGTTAGAATTTTTCGCTCGGCAGCCTTTGCACATACATGTGCACCTCTCCAAGACAAACGAGGGCTGACTTGATCCAAGATATTGACGCTAGTTGGCAAAAACTGATAATGTTCAACCGCTGCTAAGCCGGAGCATTTGCAGTGAGAAAAAAAGAAAAAGAAAAAAGAAAATCTCTAAAAAAAAAAAAAAGAAAATCACTAAAAAAAAGGAAAACATTTTAAAATTCAAGTATTTAGCAGATGTTAAAAGATAAAATATAAATCATAATAGTTTTATTACATCTTTTATAAACAAGCACAAAGTCACGAAGTGTTTTGCCCAGGGACAAGAAATAAAAATATTAATAATCGTCACTGGATGCGTAAACGGCACCTTCTCCGCCATCATATCTTTTGGCTGGGCAAACTGATAACATTATCATTATAATTAGTAGTAGTAGTATAATTAATATTATCTGTCATCGTCTAAACCTTTGTTAGTAATATCACGTAGTTGTCTTCTTCAGATGTCTAGCTGGCTGGCTTGAGTTCGGCCGCATCATGTAGTAATATAAGTAAGTACATGATGTCTAGCTCACACGTTTTAGCAGAGTAGGAGAGAGAGAGAAGATAGAGAGAGGGGGAGGGAGAAAGAGAAAGCGAACTAGTGAGCAGGAGCGCATACATAAATTTATAATATAATATATATATACATATATAGCGAAGTCCTAAGAGGAGGGACGGACACTTTGGCTGAGTAGACTGTTAAGTGTGGAGGTGAAGAAAACCAGCCAGCAACCATGGTGTTCGAATCGTTTGTTGTTGAGTTAATGAACAAATTTCTCGGCGATTATGTCGAAAATCTGGATAGATCGCAGTTACAACTTGGAATATGGGGCGGTAAGTGAAGATAAACCTTACTTTCTTTTTAATTTAACCCTTTTGCGGCTTTCATTTGTATACACACATACACATTGTATGTATATATATATGAATATATACACTGCTCGGATTGTAGTTGGTATGCATATTATCGTGTTTCTAGGCTCAACTATCAACATACATAAGGTTCCATTTTCGAAAATAATAATACGTTCCCCGATACTGCAGCTCTTCTAGTAATTTCCCTATCGTAACCCCATATTTTTCACTATTCCCTTGCATTTATTTGTCGCAAGAGTATCTCTATTATTGTTTCGAAAAATCCTCATATCATGTACATTTCATGAATTTATTGCTCTTTTTTGTTTATTTATTATTATAAGAAAGTATATGGAAAACATTTTGGTTTGTATGAGTTTATATTAATAATGATAATAAACGATATTAATAATATGATTGTTTTGCGTCACCTGCCTAAAAAATATAATCTAAATATATTGAATATTCATAGAAGAAAGCTGAAAATATGCCGGAGTCTTGTTTATTTTATTAGAAAACCTCCCCCTTTTCGTCTACTTGACAATGATTCGCTTTCACTATTTCACTAATATATATAATAGGTATATACACATATATACATAGTGTGTGTGTGTATATCTATCTACCTGCCTATCTATCTATCTATCATTGATCTATCTATCTATCTATCTATCTATCATTGATAGACAAATAGATATAAGTTAACATCTGTCTTGAGTCTAAAGGCTTGTTAGGCTGGAGTATGTCCCTAGTTTCCAATGTTTAAGCGATTCAAAATATAAGAATCTCTGCTGAACAGGATACAAGCCCATCGCAAGATCAACCCCCTAATTGCTGCTGGTACCCACGCATATGCACGCACGTAGACAAATTCTCTCACTCTGTATATGCATGTGTATGAGTCTATATATATATATATATATATATATATATATACACACACATACTTTTGTTATATATATTATTTAGCAGAAGTAACAGGGTGATTAAAGTTCCAAGAGTTTCGTGCATTGGCACTTATCAAGTTTGATAAGCGCCAATGGACGAAACTCTCGGATCTTGAGTCACTCTGTTACTTCTGCTAAGCATTAATAAAAATACACATATACTTATATTTTGAGTAATATTTTGCCTGTTTGCATTATCATACCGATATATGTATATTATGTGTGACTATATATGGTCTTGGAGTACCAGTTTATAGGAACATGGTCAAGCCACACATATATGTCTATGAATATGTGTGTATATAAATGTGCATAGGTATGTATGTGTGTGTGTGTATATATATTGAACGAATAAATACATCGTAGAGTGAAGAATTTAATCTTGCAAGGTACAAGGCGACTCCACTTAGGTTGGTACCATGATAAAATCCACTGAATATTCTCTGTAAAAGTGGAAATGAAACATCGGTGTCGTAAGATCCTTCTAGTCTTGTCGACATTTCAATCCTTCTAGTACTGGTGCCATAATAGAATAAACCCAGACATTCTGTAGAGTGGTTGGTGACAGGAAGGGCATCCAGCTATGGAAAGGAAGTCAAAAGAAAAAAAGAAATGAAGCATATGAATGAAGTGTGTGGTCCTCCAAACCTTTCCAAGAGAACAATAGCTCTTGAATAAGAAGTGACACGAGTTGTGATGACTTGCCTAATCCATGTGAGCATAGAAAGATGTAAATGATAAGATGATATTATATATGTGCGTGTGTATGCATATGTATGAAAATGTAAAGATTATGTATATATACACCTATGTATGAATATATATATATACTTATGTGCATGCGTGTATGTATGTGTTTGCATATGTGTGTATATGTCTATACATATGTGTATGCATATGTTTGCATATATGTATGCATATATTTATATGCGTATAATATATACATGCATACACATATACATGCATATGTATATATTCATATGCATGCATGTATATATATATATGCTTGCATATGCATGTGCATATATGTGTATGTATGTATATAAGTGTGTGTGTATAAATAAATAAATAAATAAATGTGTGTGTGTGTAATGTATGCGCTGTGACACACACACACACATCACTAAGTGCATGACAATATTCGTGTAAAGTAATATTAGACACATGCACTATCGTGGTACACTTTATAGGTCCTTTTTGTCTGCCAACTAATTATTATATACCTTAACGGTATATTTAACTTTATGCTACATATTGTTTTCTACTAACTACTGCATTGCGCTATGGTTGTGTGTGTGTTCGTGCTGGTTGTACGTTTGGTTGCATGCATTTGTGTGATTATATAAGTGAATATAATGTACATTATTTTCTATATTTGCCAAAGACGTACATTAGTGTGAGGAACATGATTTTATACTACAATAACATCATTATAGTGATTTTATATTGATTTCTTATATGGGCACAACATTTCAGATTTATGAGATAGGTAATACGGGAATGGGTAACTAGAATCCTGTATTTTCCTACAAAATATGAAAAAAGAAAATTTAATAAATTGTTCGTTATGCATGTGTCGCACAATTGTAATACTTGTCTCTAATTTCATTTACATACATTTTAGACATTCAATGAAAATTCCCTACTACCTCTTCCACCAAATATATAATTGCATTTTGACTGCAGTTTGTTGTCAATAAATCTTTGAAGCGTCAGTAATTGATAGTTATTGCCTGTTGTTTAACTCTGGGTCAACACTACTTGAGTAGATCTGTGATCAGAGGTAGCTTAGCTATATTTACGTCACCATGTTAGGACCATGTAGAATTACTTTATCTAATTTTTGTTTATTTTGGATTTTAAGGTATGGTTTGAAGGAGATTTGACTGCTATTTCTAGCAGATCGAACACCAGCATAGAGGTTTCTGCCCTGGCTGTTGTTAGTGCTGATATTTCTGTCCTTGAAGCAATTATTTGTTTGTCCCAATGTTCGTTTAGCCCACCCCATACTAAATAAATAAACTATCTTGTTTGTTTCCATTATCACTTTCTTGTGTCTGACCGCTTTCTTCTTTTCTCTTTCTTCACCCCGAATAAGTTTTTTTTCTCTTGCTACACGTTTACCTGCCGGTTACATACTTCCTTACTAAAATAGCTCATTTATATATATATATATATATATATATATATATACGCACACGCACACACACGCGCGCGCGCATTCAGACAAAAAATGGAAGCTGGTAAAAACTTTCTGATTGCTTTTTTTTTTTTTTTTTTTTTTTTTAAAAAAAGCTCTTTTCGTTGCAAGCCATCAATTGCTGATACCGTACCTACTTGCACGCACTATTCACACACACAGAAGTGTGTGTGTTGTACGATATTATTTAATAGTTTTGTTCATATTCCACCCCACAAACTTTTGCTTAATGTCGGTTAATAACTCTATTAAAGAAGAATAGTCTATTATAATTACCAAACTTGTCTAAAGAAGCATCTACAAGCAGACAAATTCTTTACTCCCGGCTTATATATCATTTCGTTTCAAGCTATAAGTATTATAGCTGTTTTCACTATAAAACTAGGCGAAAAATTGTTTGTTTTGCACTCTGAAGTTGCCGGCTAGTTCACTTTTCTTTTAAGATTAAAAAGAAAAAAGTTGCTTCTTCTGCAGTCTAAATTAAGTCATTTCCTGCATTTTTGACACTAAATTTTAACCCACAAATTTCAAGATATATTCTAAGTAGACATTTATTTATTTCTACCTATCGGACTATTATTATGCAAGAAGACCCAACTGTCTTGCATATGATGTCAGTTGTATTAAATAAATGAAAAGGTAAATTTGTCCTCAACTAATTTGGTTAAGCCTGTAATGACAGTGGTGACTATGGTGGCGAGTTGGTTAAACAATTTGGTTGTAGGGTATCAATGAATATTTAATCTTTATGCAGTATATTTAAGCTAAACCACTCTGATCGCCCTTCTATACTCGTAGGAGGCTTTCATTCAATTCGACATGCTAGCGAAGAAAATATTAGTCAGTTGTACAATATTTGCTGCAGGCTGCCGCAGTGAACTCTAACCACCCCGATTCCACTCTTTTACAGCTGGGTGCAGCTGTCTGTTAAGCGTTGGCTATGGATACAGTCAGTATACAGCACAGGTCACAGATTACTGACTACCGGTTCTTCGTCTGTAAAGCATATGCTAATGTGATTATGGGGAACCACTATGCGGTTGCTGAGTTAACACCGGTGATTTGACAGCAGCGGGTCACAGCTTTTTTTCTACTCTGTGACTCTAATCTTACACGACCTTAGCTTTTTAAATACTAAAATAGAAAAAAATTTCTATAAACTTAATAAATCAACATTTGATACTTTTATTTCAAATATTCCTCAGTTTTTTTGGTAGTCATTTTCCCATTTTGTAGGCCTATGGCGTATTGTATAAAATTCACGAACTTCCTAACATTTTATCCAATATTTCGAAGTGAAAGATTCTGTATTCGTGATCCATAGGTTTGGGAACCGCTGCTTTAGAAATAACATTCTCGTCTATTTTAAATCACACCACACCGTCTCAAAGAAGAATAAATTAGACAACATAGTCCTTGAAATTCAAAAAAGATCAGATGTCTTTGATCATAAGGGCGACTCGATCTGGTTTGACCAAGCTCGCCCCATCCTCGATGAAACCCACCATACCGTATATCTTAACCACTAACATGCCCTATTAGTTTTCTTTTTCATTTTCCATTTCAGAGTTATTATTTATATTTGTAAATTAAATATTTTATGATTAATTAATTTCATCTAGCTGTTACCCTTATTGTTTTTTTTAGTCCTGATGCCGTCAGCTCATTCATTAACAATGTCGCATCTTAGCATTCTTTTGTGCAATGCGAAAAAAAAAATTAATGAGTTCTTTTGAAAATATTACTTGCAATAGATATTTATTTCTCAGATTTTATTTCTTTTATATTTAGATTACTTTACTGAAAAGTTTGGTTTCCTTTAATGATGGTATAATAACCATAGTTACTATCTTAAAACTTTCACTTTAGTTTGAAAGTGTGTGTAGCAGTGGGAAGTAGTAAATATACTTGATCACTTTCTGTCATTGATTTTTATTATTGATGTCTTTCTCATTAGTCATTTTTTTATGCTTTGTCACTGTTAACATACACAGATGTGTGTGTATGTGTGCATACATGCATCTATGCATTATTTCTGTTTATTATTATTTTGACTGGTAGCTTGGTGTGAAAAGGATAATGAGCTAGATTGTATTACAGTATCACTTTCCTGCACCTCTTTTCAATTACATATTTCTATTGGAAAAATAGATTTGATTTTATTATATATTTCACGATTACATACATATTGAATAGTTGTTTAGGTTGCTTGTATAAATGTGTTATTTCTAGAACATCTGGTATTAGTTTCCAATCCATTTTATTGATTTTTGAATCAAAATTATGTTTAAAAACACATGTCAGGAAAATTATTTTTTTATAGCAATTATTAATATATTCATTATCATATAGATACAGTTTAATTTTCCTTCTCTGTGTTAAAATCATTCTAATAAGCTTCTGGTTAATTTCAGTGAATGTAAAATTGTTTATATTCTGAAGGTACCAAAGGATACAAAAGTCCAGTGTTTAAGATTACAATATATATTAAGCTCTAATGAATCCCAGAATTTTAGTTAATTCATTACATCTATACAAGATATCTAAACTGCTGCTAATGCTGCACTAATTTTACATATGAGAATCTGTTGTTATAGTTAGGTCAGCTGGCACCATCTTTGGAATCTTGGATTAAAAGTGATTATATAATCATCATCGTTTTATGTCCTCTTTTTTAGGCCATTCTGAGTTGGATAGGACTTTTCCAAGCAGTGTTTTTTGATGGTTCAATGCCAACTATTTTAGTTGCCTCTAACAGTACACATTGGATACAAGTTAGCATGTTGGATTGTTGGTTCTTAAAAGATTCTTGTTACGTTCCATGTGGTTACTGCCATTTGTTTCGTTATTACACTGTTGCAGTGTATTCGTTTATCTATAAGGATATAACATCTGGCGACGAGGATCGTTCGAAACTCACAATGGTTATCTGACAATTTCTGCGTCATGAATAACCTATTAGCCACAGTGATACAGGTTTAAGAGAAGCAACAGGTACAACTACAGGAGTTGCAAAAACAAATTCTACAACAGCGACAATTAATTGAGTTACAATCGACAAAGTCTGAAAATCCAGTAAGTGCATTTACGCCAGACGGCGTGGCTAATGCAATTTCTGAATTTACATATAATCCAGAGGAGGGTATTAAATTTTCCATGTATTACAGAAAATACGAGGAAATTTTAATGAGTGCAAGTCATGGTCGGAGGAGCAGAAAGTAAGGCTTTTTTTACTATGCAAGGTAACTCCTGCCGAATATGAACGTTACTGTAACTTTATTCTGCCCAAAAAGTCAAGTGAGATTGGTTTCCAAGAAACTGTTGAATTGAAGTTGGGGGGATGTTATCGCCTACGCCGGAGTAATCAACTGTATAGGCGAAAATTTCAAACTCCAGGAACTCACTTAGGATATGTTCAAAGGATATGTTCATGCAAGGACTTGTAACACCTGAAGATAGAGAAATTCAGACAAGGGTTCTCTCGAAAATGGAGCAAGCAAACCAAGATTTATCTGTACAGACCATCGCAGAAGACTGTCAGTCTATGATAAATCTTAAACATGATGTGATAAAAATACAAGACAAAAACTGCAAAAATTCAAATGTGTGTCCTGGGAAGGACAATCAAAAATAAGTGTCATGCCCCAATCCGTGTTGTGGTTGTGGAGGCCTACACTACAAAAAGGATTGTCCGTTTAAAAACAAAAAGTGCTATAGTTGTCAGAATCTGCGGCATGAGTTCTCATTGTAGAAGACTAACATGGCTCAAGCACAAAAAGTTCTAAGGTGATTTCAGTGGAGAATGATTGCAATGGAAAAACAAGAAAATTCATGCACGTAAAAATAAATGATGTGAATACCAAATTACAGTTAGATACAGGTAGTAATACTTGATTATAAATGCGAATACTGGGGAAAAAATTGGTAAACCGAGATTACATAAAACAGTAAAAATAACATGTGGTGTAACGAATGATAAATTACATTTCATGGGCAAAACCTGTATTGATCTCACATTTTGAGGAGAGACACGTGAAGCAAAATTATTTGTTGTGGATAATACAATTAATCTGTTTGGCATAGATTGGTTAGAACTAGTCGATTTATGGCACCTCCCCATAAATCTTTACTGCAATAACATAAATGGTTGTCCCATTAAAAACAAGTCTTTGGAAGAACTGAAGAAAATATTGTAAAAAATATTCCTGCAAGTGTTATCAAAGGATTTAGGTTTATACAGAAAGACGGAAGCCTATTTCCAAGTAAGTCTTAACACTGTACCTGTATTTGAAGCAAACAGAAAAGTACTGTTTGCAGCAATTGAAACTGTAAATGAGGTGTTATACAGACTCAAAAAGAGTGGAGTCCTCAAAAAGGTGGTTTACTCAAAGTGGGTGGTACCCACGGTATGTATTAAAAAAAAAAAATTAAGATTAGGCTGCGTGCCGATTTCTCTACAGGATTGAATGACTGTTTAAAAACATACCACCATCCACTCCTAAATGCAGAGGACATTTTTTCAAAGTTAAATGGTGGAAAAATCTTTCCTAAATTAGATCTGTCTGAAGCCCATTTACAGATAAAAGCAGATGAAAAATGTTCAAAGTATTTGACAAAGAATACCTGTAGAGGATTATGCAGAAACACATGATTACCTTTTGGATTAAAAGTGGCACCAGCAATATTCCAGCAAATCATGGATACTATGTTATCTGATTGTGAATTTGCAATCCCATACTTGGATGATATTTTGATCAAGAATAATTCTCATGAACAGCGTGTGGAACACATAAAAGCTGTGTTTAAGAAAATTTAAGTTTTCAGGTTCACTTTGAGTGAAGAAAAATGGGAATTCTTTCTACTCCAAGTTAAGTACTTAGGGCAAATTATTGATAACAGTAGTAGACATCTTGACCCGTTGAGGGCAGACGCAACAAGGAATATGCCTGCACTGACAAATATTCCAAATTTACAAGCATTTCTTGGGCTGGCAAACTACTACCAAAACTACATTCCTAATATGCACAAATTAAGAGCTTCATTGAAAGACTTATTTATTGACTTATTTAAAAAAGAGTAAAGTGGAATTAGCCCCCTAAATGGCAGAACACTTTTGAAGAAATAGAAAAAAAATTCTAATCTCAGACCTGTCGTTAGCACATTATGATCCAGAAATGGACATCATTGTAGCATCTGGTGCTTCCAAGCATGGATTAGGTGCAGTTCTACTTCATAAATATGAAGATGGAAGTACAAAACCAGTGGTTCATGTTTCGTGCTCGCTAAAAACTGCAGAGAAAAGATGTAGTGAAATTGAAAAGGAGGCCCTAGCAATTATTTTTGCAGTTAAAAAATTTCACAGGTTTCTGCATGGAAGTATTCTGTGAAATATTCGATGTACTGGTACCAAAAGTAATACAGTCCTGTAGAACTAGCATGAGAAAAGAAAGCAGACCGAACACCTTGAGATAATGCCCAAGCAAAAGAGATACTGGAAAAAAAAAAAAAAAAAAAATTTCTTTATTCCTTTGGAACACGAAATCTCAAAAGAAGAGATGTATGACGTCCCCTGGTGAGAATGGACTGGACCACTACATAGCAGTCTGAGTGAGGTAGTTCGTGCTAGTTCCACAGTTTGTGTGTTAACAGTTCAAAGTTGTAGTTCAAAGTTTACAGTTCAAGTTAGCATGTTGGATTGTTGGTTCTTAAAAGATTGTTGTTATGTTCCATATGGTTATTGTCATTTGTTTTCGATTATACTGTTATTACACTGTTGCAGTGTATTCAGCATTCTAAATATTGGATGCAATTATATTGGCAGTTTGAGAATATATATATATATATATGCACAAGTTCAATTCCACTTCTTTATTGTTAGTCAATAGAATCGAACCTGTGTTATTTATTATTGGCATAATTACTCTCCCAAGACCCAACAAAATACACACGCACACACTTCTAAATTCCACATATCCTATGTGTGTGCATATATATATATATATATATATATATATATATATATATATAATAAACTCTAGTCAGTTGTTTAGACATCATGGGCAACAGTTGTTCAGACATCATGGAAGCATTCTTGGGCAGAACACATTGATTCAGCCAGAAATATGTGCTGTTTTGGGAAGAATATCAAATGGGAAAACATAGTAATTTGCTGCTGAAAAGTTGCACATCCTTGTAAATAGAAATAATTATAAAAATTTGTAATTTTGGAGCAAGGCTGCAAGTTTTAGAAAAAAAACCAATACCCAATTAAATAAACTCTAGTACATAGCTGATATTTATTTTATCAATGCCAGAATGATGAACAGTGAATTTGACTTTGGTGGGATTAGAATTGTTTTGTGCATTGCTACTTGTCTTTTATTTAGCTGACATATCAAATCACTAAAAATTTAGGTGCTTCTGTTTTTATCGCTTTTGTTTGTTAAACCCTTTGGCATTCAGATTACTCTGCCAAATGTAATGCATATATATTCGCATTGTTTTGAATTAATCATGCATTATCTCATAGCTTCAAGATTTTGATGATGTGATGGGATTGTTTATGTTTGGAATGACATAGTATGGTAGGAATGAGAGATCAGGTCTAGCTGGTTTGAATATAAAACAAGTAGAATATTTGGGCCAGATATGGTCAGTTTAAATGCTAAAGGGTTAAAGATGTAAGTATATACTACAAAGTATTTAATCTGATCCTCTACTATTTCTTCCATTAAAGATATAAAAGTCAACAATTTTAGATGGAATTGAATTTCAGTAGCTTAACCCTTTCATTACCAACCCGGCTGAAACCGGCTCTGGCTCTGAGTACAAATGTCTTGGTTTCATAAGTTTGGAATTAAAATCTTCTATCAAACCTTAGTCACAATTTATGTTCCTAACACTAGCTGAATGATAACTAAGTTATTTTATTCAATTCTTTATTATATTTAAAGTAATTGAAAGAAACACAGAACCTCTCAAAATAAATACAGCAACGAAAGGGTTAAATAGCAAATTCTACAAAGGTATTTTCTCAAAAATGACATGGGAGAAAAATTAACCATATGACAAATGAGAAAATCATTGTCACCATTATGATCATTGTCGTTGTTTTAATGTTTACTTTTCCATGCTTGCATGGGTCAGACAGAATGCAGTGAGGCAAATTTTCAATGGTCAGATGCCCGTCCTGTTGATAACTCTCACTTATTTCCAAGCCAGATAATATTTTCATGAAGACCAAACATATTTTCATGAAAGATTAGCAATGAATGACACCACTTGAATGACATTGACACTATTTTACAACTATCATGTGATGTCAAGAGCAGGAGGCACATACACTCACATGAGCATGAAAAATAGATGTTTAAACGATGATGGTGGGGAAGAAAAATTGGCTTCTAGCATTGGCCAATTAGATCTTCCTTATTTCTCTAATGTTGATAAAAAAACCCTCCCTCTGAGGTTCAGCCAGCTTATTGTTTATCACACAAAAGCATACAGAATATGAGGTCATTTCTATGTTACTTTTTTTTTCTACTGATACATGCACACACACATACACTCATGCATACACACATAGTCTCCAACACGCATGTGTGTATGTGTACCATGTGTGTATAAATAAATATATATGTATTTTCAATAATTGATTATGAATAAATTTTGTCTTTTTTATTTATTTCTTTGTGGCTTCACCCTAACTTCTCAGAAGAGAATAAA
Source organism: Octopus bimaculoides (assembly GCF_046866305.1). Taxonomy (NCBI): domain Eukaryota; kingdom Metazoa; phylum Mollusca; class Cephalopoda; order Octopoda; family Octopodidae; genus Octopus; species Octopus bimaculoides. Next base: position 19,819,681 of record NC_142945.1, on the reverse strand, counting down.
TAATAAGCTACTAGAGGAAAGTTTGGGGAATTACTGGTTTTATATAAGCAGGGCTTGAATCAATATATCCCATGGATATAAGCCTGCATGTCCATTCTTTCAACTTTATACAAAGGTGTTCATGGCAAGAGCTGACAAATTCATGACTCATATAGAAGGGGCATTGTTAAGACTATTTCATTGTGTTCTTTTTATTTATCTAACTGGAAATCCAAGTCAATCCACACATCATGACTGGTGTGTGGATAAACACTTACTTGTTTGGCTACTTAATGGTACTATTATGATATCTGCCCAATGAAATACCCCAATATTTTTTTATCTGTTTAAATGTTTCCCTTTTTTTCAGCAACTAATATGATTCCCTTGTTGCTTCAATTTATCTTTTACTTGTTTCAGTCATTGGGTTGTGGCCATGCTGTGGCACTACCTTGGTGATTTTAGAGGAACAAATAGACTCCAGTTCGGGTTTTTTTTGTTTTTTTGTACTTTTTTAAAACCTGGTACTTATTCTATCAGTCTCTTTTGCTAGCTTACAGGGATGTCAACAAGACAGTACCAGTTATCAAGTGTTGAAGAGGGAAAACATACACACATTTATACAACAGGTTTCTTTCAGTTTCCACCTACTAAATCCACTCGCAAAGTTTTGGTCAGTCCAGGGCTAAAGAAGACACTTGCCCAAGGTGCCACACAGTGGGACTGAACCCCAAACCTCAAAGTTGGGAAGTAATCTTCTCATCCACACAGCCATGCTTGCACCTCATTTGAGATTTTGTCAAGCAATGAGCCCAGTATTGTTCTGATGTTGGTAAAAGTACAATATCTCCTAAATATTTTTTATAATACTTAAATTCAATTTGAGAAATGAGCCACAACTGCTTTACCAACCACATTACTATTTTAATATAAAAGACTAACCATTGTCATGAAAATTGTTAATACATTGTTGACTTTACAATAAGTCATGGTAAAAATACAATTGAGCTGTGGGAGTTACTTTATTTTTTTTTTTTTCAAGGAAAAATGTTAATTGAAGTCAGCTATAACAATATTTACTTCATTGTTATACACCAAAAATATTTTTTCATAATTTTGTTTTCTATCTTTGTTTTCCTACAATCTCTGATACTTTCTCTCTCTTATATAAAGTATAGATGTGTGTATAATGTGAATGTGTGTGTGTATGTATGTATATATGTATATGTGTATGTATATGTGTGCATGTATATGTATCTACATGTATGTTTGTGTGTGCTTATGCATATATATGGATATATGTATGTGTGTGTATATATATAGGTATGTATGTATGTGTATATATATATATATATATATATATATATATATACACATACATACATGTGCGTGTGAATGTATGTATGTACGTGTGTGTATATATATAAATATATATATATATAATTAGTATTTGGAAAGAAAACTTAGAGAATCTTGCAAGAAACTGTGCAGAGTGGAGAAGAGAATGCTTTTATCCAGCTTCAAAATTCCAAAACCCAAAAGCACAACATTCAAGAGCAGTTATGGGAAAACAGGAAAAGAAATCAACAGAACAACAGTCTCCCTGCAAACCACCATTGTCCACATTGTGATTCCTCAGCTAGATCATGTGCTGGTTTAATAAGCCATGCTTATTCTCCTAGCCATACTACTTTTGGTGACCTGAGGACTCACATGAGGAGTCACCAGGTGATGTGGATCAATTGTAAACACTGGTGAATGGTAGTAACAGTAAGAGTATGTTGTTGATTGTCTATCTAGCTGGATTTTTTTTTCTTGTCTTCCTGCTGAATGTTCATACGTCATATCAATCTAGGCAAAATACTTTGTAAGCTCTCTGTTAATACACCAGACTAACAATATTGTTTAGATCAGTAAAGAACTCCATGTATTCTTGTGGCAGGATCCGAGGTTATAGTTCATCACCATTTTTTCTATATTGTAAATCTGTGGTTGTACTCCAGTTGTATTAGGATCTCTGGTTTGTTGACGTAAACCCTCTCTTTCAGGTATCTATGATTGAGATCTTTTTGTACCCGGCCATTCAAAGTAGGTCTCACACATGATGAGACAACTGCCTATATTGCAAGAGAAATAATACAAATGTTGTGGCAGTTCTTTGGAGAGAGAATAGTCTCCTGCTATGGCAATGTCAACTGGTCTTCACATTCCCCAGACTTGACTGGCCTGGATTTTTTCTTGTGGGGATACCTGAAAGAGAGAGTTTACATCAACAAACGACAGGTGCTGCTGAAGGAGAACATCAGGAAAGAAATCAGAACAGGGGTCTGAAACTCTTGAGAGTGTTATGGTGCAAGTTTTGGAAACAGCATGGGCATGCGAAGCCGAAAATGGCTGCCATTTAAGTGATATCATTTTTCATATGTGATGTAGTGACTTGTTCATATTAATTTCCATTATGTCCTTTATATTGTATCAAAATTTCATGCATTTATTTGTAAAGCTAAGGAAGTTATTAAGAATTGAAACCTTGGGACACCCTGTAATATATAGCCCTTCAACCTGTAACTACTTTGATAAGTGCTAACACACGAAACTCTTGAACCTTGAGTCACTCTGCAGCTTCTGCTAAATATTAATGTGTGCGCGTGTCTGAGTGTGTGTGTGTGTGTCAGTTACTGTTGGAAAATACTAATATATTGGATTGGGGCGGTTACAATCTTTAAAGACCAGAAAATGGTTCATTTTTTCTTTTTTAATGGTTTGCAAAAAACAAAAAAAAAGCATAGAAACTCAATCCTGTATGGGTGGTGCAACTAACACTTTTACTAGTACTGAGATGGAATTCTAGTTAGACACTTTAACCGCTTTAATGCAGCAGCTGCTACTCTCACATGATTGGCAAAGGAAGTAAAAGTAGTGAAATAAGTTTCACTTTCTTAGAATTTCTTCAGAAGATACCAGTGACATGTTTACAGAAACTGAAGGAGTTTTGTTCCTAGAATTCGTTTCACAGCAGGGAATTTATAATATTCAAAATGAATTTGAATGACTCATTGCTTGAGTAATTTGAACTTGCAACATGTGTTAATAAGTTCTTTAAAATATTTTGTTTGAACTTTTTTTTTTAAACTTGTTAAACAGAACCTATAATTTTAGATATTTGGCAATGATAGTAGCTACAGCTGACTTAAAAGGTTGTTGGTGTTGTTATATAAAGAATGCTGTTAAGTTATGCTAGTTGTATTTTCCTTTTATTCTTTTATTTGTTTTAGTCATTTGACTGCGGTCATGCTGGAGCACCGCCGTTAGATGAACAAATCGACCCCAAAACTTATTCTTTTTGCCGAACTGCTAAGTTAAGGGGACATAAACACGCCAACATCAGTTGCCAAGCAATGATGGGGGGACAAACACAGAAACACAAACAGATATATATATATATATATATATGTATACAACAGGCTTCTTTCAGTTTCCATCTACCAAATCCACTCACAAGGCTTTGGTCGACCCGAGAGTAGAAGACACTTACCCAAGGTGCCACACCTACACCTATTATATATATTTTTTTTTACTTGTTTCAGTCATTGGACTGCAACACCTTGAAGGGTTTTAATTAAACAAATCAACCACAGTACTTATTTTTATAGCCTGTCACTTATTCTATTGGTCACTTTTACCAATCACTAAATTACGGGAATGTAAACAAACCAACACTGGTTGTCAAGTAGTTGACAGACACACATATACATACATACATTATCTATCTATCTATATATATATATATCATCATCATCATCATCATCATTGTTTAACGTCCATTTTCCATGCTGACATGGGTTGGACGGTTCGACTGGGGTCTGGGAAGCCAGGAGGCTGCACCAGGCTCCAGTCTGATCTGGCAGTGTTTCTACAGCTGAATGCACTTCCTAACGCCAACCACTCCGAAAGTGTAGTGGGTGCTTTCTTACATGCTACTGGCAAGGGGCCAGAGGGGGCTGGTATCAACCATGATCAGATGGTGCTTTTTACATGCCACCGGCATGGAAGCCACTCAAGGCGGCATTGGTATTGACCACATTCGGATGGTGCTTTTTACGTGCCACTGGCACGGGAATCACAACTACAATTTCCATTTGATTGTGATTTGATTTTGATATACTTGACTCAATAGGTTACCTGAAGCACGGCATGTCACCCTACGATCCAAGATTCTTTTGAGTGGGCTGGTTATGCAACACTGGTGTAGGTCACAGCATATCTCCAGAGGTCTTGGTCTTTTGTCATTGCTTCTCTGAGGCCCAACATTTGAAGATCATGCTTCACCACCTCATCCCATGTCTTCCTGGGTCTCCCTCTACCCCAGATTCCTTCCACAGTTTGGGAGTGGCACTTCTTCACACAGCTCTCCTCATCTATCCGTAGTACATGACCATACCAATGTCACATCCGATGCTTATGTCCAACATTTGTCTCATGGGTGCTTACACTCTGTTGTGTGTGCACACTGACATTACACATCCAGCAGATCATGCTAGCTTCATTTCTTTCGAGCCTATGCATGTCTTCAGCAGTTACAGCCCATGTTTCAATGCTGTGAAGCATGGCAGTTTGCATACATGCATCGTACAATTTACCTTTCACTCCATGCAAGAGGCCCTTTGTCACCAGTAGGGGTAGAAGCTTTCTGAACTTTGCCCAGGTTATTCTTATTCTAGTGGTAACACTCTCTGAGCATCCACCCCTACTAAAGACTTGGTCATCTAGGTAGCGGAAGCTATCAACTACTTCTAGTTTCTCCTCCTAGCATGTGATGGAATCTGTTTTCTGAGCACCTGTGGTGTTTATTGCCCCTGTGCCTCTGCTGCACACGAAAGCTATCTTCCTGGTTAACCTTCCTTTGATGTTGCTGCACCTCTTATGTCTCCATAGTTTACACTGGGTACATCTTATGGAGTTTCTATCTACACCTTTTCTACAGATTGAGCAGGGCCACCTACCTGAAGGGGTGTGTGATGTGTTCGTCTTCCCACTTAATAGAACTTTGGTCTTTGCAACATTGACTTTAAGACCCTTCGATTCTAAACCTTGCTTCCACACCTGAAATTTCTTCTAGTTCTGGTACTGATTCTGCTATAAGAACCAGGTCCTCAGCATAGAGGAGCTCCCAGGGGTAACCTGTCTTGAATTCCTCTGTTATTACCTGGAGGACTATGATGAACAAGAGGGGGCTGAGGGCTGATCCTTAGTGGACCCCTACTGCTACCCGGAATTCTTCACTATACTCATTGCCAACCCTAACCTTACTAACGGCATCTCTGTATAGGGCCTGTACAGCCCTTATTAACCATTCATCAATCCCCAGTTTCTGCATCGCCCACCAGATAAAGGATTGGGGAACCCTGTCAAAGGTTTTCTCCGAGTCCACAAAAGCCAAGTATAGGGGTTTATCTTTGGGTAGGTATTTTTCCTGAAGTTGCCATACCAGGAATATAGTATCAGTGGTGTTTCTGCCTGTCACAAAACCAAATAACATCTCATCTAAGCAGACTCTTTCTCTCTAATTAGTTGGGCTATGAACCTCTCTGTGACCTTCATCACCTGATCCAGCAGTTTGATACCTCTGTAGTTATTTCTATCTAAAGCATCACCTTTACCCTTGTAGCAGTTGACTATGGTGCTACTATGCCAGTCATTGAGTATGCTCCATCATGAACTACCTGGTTTACAATATGGTTGACTAGGCCATAGCCCATACCACCAGATGTTTTAAGCATCTCAGCAGTGGTTCCTGGTGGGCCAGGGGCTTTTCCTGGCTTCATACCCTTAATTGCTTTCTCTATCAGGGTGCTGTCTATTCGGATAGCTGGTCCCTCTACTGGGTCAACAATTGGCAGGCTCTCCTCCTCCTCTCATTCATTCTCCATATTCAGCAGTCTTTCATAATGGCTTCTCCAAGCCTCTCTCTCTCTCTCTCTCTTTCTCTCTCTCTCTCTCTCTCTCTCTCTAGGCACAGGAGTGGCTGTGTGGTAAGTAGCTTGCTTATCAACCTCATGGTTCTGGGGTCAGTCCGACTGTGTGGAACCTTGGGCAAGTGTCTTCTACTATAGCCTTGGGCCAACCAAAGCCTTGTGAGTAGATTTGGTAGACGGAAAATGAAAGAAATCTCTCATATATATTTATATGTCTGTGTATCTGTATTTGTCCTCCCACTATCGCTTGACAACCAATGTTGGTGTGTTTACATCCCCATAACTAGTGGTTCAGCAAAAGAGACCGATAGAATAAGTACTAGACAGTACTCCAGCATGGCCACAGTCAGATGACTGAAACAAATAAAAGAATATATACATGATGGACTTCTTTCAATTTCCACCAATCACATCCATTCACAAGGCTTTGTTTAGCCTGGGACTGTAGTAGAAGACACTAGCCCAAGGTGCCATGCATTGGGACTCAACCCAAAACCATATAGTTGGAAAGTAAACTTCTTACCACACACTTATATCAGTAAAATTGATATAAAACTGACTTAAAGCAATGCAACTCTTTAGGATACTTTACATATATTTTACAAGAACCGTTAGATACAGGAGGAGTAGTTTGACAATGTTTTGGTTGGTAACTAGTGGTTCAATAGTACAAATCTCTCTAAGTTTCTTTTAGCTTTTTATTCTGCATTTGTTAACGCTTTTACTGTGAAAATTAATTTCATGGTTATTCCACTAATGATGTTAAATATCTGCCAAAAAATAAACCCTATTTCATATTGAGATTCCCTGCTGTCCACTTATTTTGTAATAAAAAGAAAGTGTGAAGTGCTTTATTTCTTAGAATGTAACTATTATTATAAATGAAGTTCCATGCCTTGTTAATTAACCTTTTGATATACCTGTAAGCTTCAATTAAAATACCATACTCTGTTAATTATAATGTTCACTACTCAGTTTCTTTGTAGTTGCTATTTCTTCTCTCTCTCGTTCTCGTTCTCTCTCTCTCTCTCTCTCTCAGTAATAATTCTATTGGTTTCAAATTTTGGTACACGGCCAGGAATTATAGAAGTGTGGATATGTCAATTGTTAATTACACTGACCCCAGTGCTCAACTGGTACTTATTTTATTGACCCTAAGGACGAAAAGCAAAGCTAACCTCAGCAGAATTTGAACTCAGAATGTAAAAATGGACAAACTGCTGCTCACCATTTTGCCTGGTGTGCTAACAATTCTGCTGCCTCACCACCTTAGTACTTATTTCATTGACTCAAGGCCAGCAATTTGAACTGTCGGCATAAGTCAATTACACTAACCCCAGTGTTCTACTATTACCATTTTACCAAACCTGTAAGGATTTGATGGCAAAATTGACCTTGACGGAATGTGACCTCAGTACATAAAGAACCAGAAGAAATGCCACTAAGCATTTTGTTTGACTTGCCAATAATTCTACCAGCTCACTGCCTTATATAATAAAAATGATGATAATACATAAATAAATAGATCTTATTGGAATGTTTAGCCTGGCTATTGTGATAATTATAGCGGCTTAGAGAAACTTCTAAATTTTTTTTCACATTTATGATCACTGTCCAAACTGTTTCATATCCAAAAATTCTCAAATTCCTAGAGCAAATTAGCAGGTTTATGAAATCTAATTTTTTAGAAAATCATCCAGGTGCTAATTAAATAATCTCAATGATCATAGAATATCATCTTCTGATTCACTTAAAATGGAAATCACATTGTCTACATTTTGGATTTATGCCATCTCTTTACTTAGTTATATTTCTTTCCTAATGGCAAATAATATTAAGATTTGGCAAATTCCTCCTACCACTATTAATAGACTTGTTACCTCATTTCTGCTATTCTTTTTCTCTCTCTTCTCCTCTCTCTCTCTCTAAACATCTATCTATCTCCTTCCCTGCTAACTCTTTAATTCTGTCTCCTGGTTTATCATAATAAATCTGATTTCTATTTTTACTTTGTCAGTTCGTGAATTACAAGAATGTGCTTTATCACAATGGATATTAATACATATTACTACATACATTTCACCTGAAGACTTCCTTCCCTTCCTCATTCCAATCTGAGATGTCGATAATAACTTTAGTATCACTCAAATATTTGGTATAGAACCATTTCTTTTAATATGATTAAATCAAATCAAGAAGTTGTTCAGAATTTTATCAATTATTTCATCTGAATTATTTTTTTAAAAATATATATTTAATTTCTATAATGCATAATTCTCTTTCTATTTTTTTTTTCTCACCTCCAAAATGCGAATAATTCAAGTTATTATTTTTCTTCGAAGATTGACTACAGTATATATCAAGCCAACTAGGGATGCTCTGTGTAGTTACGGAACCTGCTAGAAATAACAGCCATTTTTCTCTGTCACACTCTACCATCTTAAAAATGGAAGCACATACTGGACAGTGTTAGAAGCATGCAAAAAAAAAAAAAAAGTAGAATAATCATGGACAGGTCATCTCTGAACATAGATCTCTTCAATCATGATTGATTCAGGTGGAGTAAAGTGGGGAAGATGAATGAAACCTGGAATATGTCTGTTGTATTTTTTAAAATTATTAGTCGAAAGAAGACAATTCTACAGGTTTGAAATTGAAATTACAGCCAGACTAGATGGAGTTAAATTCTGCATCTAACAGCTAACTTTCTTAAATTCATCCCTTTTGACACCTGGCATCATTATCATATCTCTTTTGTATGTCTTTCAACTTTCAATCTATATTTAGATTCTTGTAGCTGATGTTCTCTTCTTTTCATTGGTATATCTCTGGTCTATATTTAGACGTCTACAGCTGATGGTCTCTTCCACTCTTTTATTAACTGCTATAGCCGATGTGTGTCTTCCTTTCTCCTTCATACAATTGGTCTCTCTTTCTCTCTATCTCTCTCTCTCTCTCTCTATCTCTCTCTCCCTATATATATATATATATATATATATATATATATATATATATATATTATTAAAATCAATATTCCAAATATATATATATATATATATATATATTATTAAAATCAATATTCCAAATATATATATATATATATATTATTAAAATCAATATTCCAAATATATATATATATATATATTATTAAAATCAATATTCCAAATATATATATATATATATATATATATATATATTATTAAAATCAATATTCCAAATATATATATATATATATATATATATATTATTAAAATCAATATTCCAAATATATATATATATATATATATATATATATATTATTAAAATCAATATTCCAAATATATATATATATATATATATATATTATTAAAATCAATATTCCAAATATATATATATATATATTATTAAAATCAATATTCCAAATATATATATATATATATATATATATATATATTATTAAAATCAATATTCCAAATATATATATATATATATATATATATATATTATTAAAATCAATATTCCAAATATATATATATATATATTATTAAAATCAATATTCCAAATATATATATATATATATTATTAAAATCAATATTCCAAATATATATATATATATATTATTAAAATCAATATTCCAAATATATATATATATATATTATTAAAATCAATATTCCAAATATATATATATATATATTATTAAAATCAATATTCCAAATATATATATATATATATATTATTAAAATCAATATTCCAAATATATATATATATATATATTATTAAAATCAATATTCCAAATATATATATATATATATATTATTAAAATCAATATTCCAAATATATATATATATATATATTATTAAAATCAATATTCCAAATATATATATATATATATATTATTAAAATCAATATTCCAAATATATATATATATATATATATATATTATTAAAATCAATATTCCAAATATATATATATATATATATATATTAAATTCAATATTCCAAATATATATATATATATACATTATTAAAATCAATATTCCAAATATATATATATATATATATATATATATATATATATATATATATATATATTATTAAAATCAATATTCCAAAGACCTCCCCTCTATCTTCCATTGTTGATCTATCTCTAGTTTATATTTATGCTAAGTCCTGATTGTCTTATCACTACTTTGACAAGTTACAGTGAAATCTATGCTTTACTGAGGAGGTTTAATAATATGGAAACATGTCCAGAGTTGTTTCCCATACTTACCAAAATATTGTTTTCCATACTTACTTAAAATATTAGTCATTGAGATATAGCTGCCCTTTCTCCATCATACAACTATTTTGGACCTTTGGTGCAAACTTATTTATTTAAAAAATTTTTTATATCATATAGCTTCGTTGGTTACAGGTTTCCAAAGGGAAAATTAGTAGGTCATTGCATTTCTAACAGTGAGAGTGATAAGGGATTGTATTAGTTGATGCAGAACAAATATGTCAAAGGATTTTGTCTGTAAAGGGGTAATTTTTTTTTTTCACTGGTGCTTATAAGCTTTGTATGTATCATTTGCCAATGTATATCAACAAACATACACACACATACAAACATGTATGCATGCATTCATCATCATCATTTAACACTCACTTTCAATGCTGGCATGGGTTAAACAGTTTGAATGGAACTGGTAAGCCGGATAGCTGCACCAGGTTCCAGTCTGATTTTTGCATGGTTTCTATGGCTGGATGCCCTTCCCAACACCAACCACTCCAAGAAACCAAATTGTCGTAAAATGGGGATGAAATTTCTTACCAGATTGTATAATAAGGAAAAACAACAGTAATAGTTGTTTTCTTTTTTTTCTTTTTGTTATTTTATTTTATTGAAGGAGTGCCAGAATAGCATCCAGTTTCATCAAAAATGTCCACTGCATAGTGAACAAATTACTCAGCATCCTGGCTCAAAAAGTTCATTTGAGCTTATGCAGTTGGTCATCACTCAATCATGTCTCTGATGACAAGCTTTTACATCCATCTTAGGATGATGCAATCAAATAGTTATTAATATTTAACATAAAGAAGGCAGCAAACTGGCAGCATTGTGAGCACGCCAGGCAAAATGCTAAGCAGCATTTCATCCGTCTTCATGTTCTGAGTTCAAATTCCACTTAGGTCGATTTTACCTTTCATCCTTTCTGTGTTGAGGAAATAAGTACCAGTTGAGCACTGGGGTCAATGGAATCGACTTACCCCCTTCCCATAATTGCTGGCCTTGTGCCAAAATTTGAAACCAATATTTAGGGTAATATTTGTGTGCTGAAGTTGCTGTTGTACCCCATCTCTGAAAGTAGGGGTCTATGTCTGATCAGGCAGTGAAACAGCTCTGTAGGTTTAAGCCTTGCTTTTATTTTAATTAAATAGTTTAATATTGAATATTAAAATACTTTTCTTTCCTAAAAATGTTCTTAAATTAAGTGAAATTCATTTGTGATTTTTTTCTTAATGCTGTCAATAATTGCGTAATTGTAATTAAAATTTTCATATTTAAACTTATATAAAAGATTTCATAATTGTTTGTTTTTTTTTTTTTGCTATTTATATATAGCTTGATTCATAAGTGAATATATAAAATGAAATAATTATCAGCATTATGTTGTCATTAAACTCAGTAATGTCACTGTGTGTGTGTGTACATGTGCACATGCACTTGCATGTATGTACATGCATGCAGGCATGCACACATATGTCATGTCATGGTTTACATTATTTAGAGAGATGGGGACATAGTAAAAGAGATACAGAGAGTGCCAACATAGGAGGTATAGGATGAGTGCATGTACTCAGCTTGGTGGCACACGTAGTAAGAATAAAAAAAACCATTGCGGCAGAGGAGGAGATGAAATTTTGCAGAAATAGATTTATGATGGAGTAGATTGTGATGATGTTGATAAAATTTAGAAAATAATGGCATATATTTATCACAAATGTGTAGTGTGCTTCTCTCTCTCTCTGTTATATATACAAGAGTGCGGACATAGCGGATAACAGCTAGCCTTCGGCCGCACCTTTGGATCCCGTTGTGTCCACCACGCTGATTGGTTGGAATTGGTGTATTTTTGTCTCTTGTTCTATCTTGTGCCAGGGCGCAACCCAACCAATCACCGCCTTCAGATAAGGTCGCATGAGACAGTTTTTCTGAACCCCAGTTGAGCCGATAGTATGGTATAAAATCTAGCTTTCCATCGTCCCATTTGTCAGTCGGCTCTAGACCTTCTGAGGTCTAGCCACTGACCACAGAGCACACAGCCAGTTCCAGCGATGACATGACACAGCTTTATTGGAGATCTAACACTTCGTTCAACAGTTTACTGTAAACTCCTTCGTTGCCACCGCCAGCGTCTACACCAACTTCTCTACATACACACTAACCAGCAATGCTCACACAGCTTTCTCCATGCTGTTTGTGAAATGCTTCACCATGGTTAACATCGAATACAACCTGCGAGAACTCCTGTACCAAGTAACCGGCCACAGCATTGAAGCCTCTACTTCTCATGACATGTGTCTCTTTGACTCTGCCTTGCTGCCACAACTTCTTGATACAGAACTTCAACTACAGTGTACCATTGGATACAAACTGGAATTTTCCCATCCTTGTTCCTGGACTTTCTTCTAACGTCCTTTTCTATGCTCTGTATTTCTCGCACACACGTACACATGTTTGTATACACATACATATTGTTTATATGACGGCCTGTCTATTATTGTGTTTATTATGTCACACACACACACAGACATACAAGTTGACATTTAATAAAACCTTTCTCTTATACCTTTTACCGGTTGTGTCTCTCTTTTTTCCTTCTTGGCACTTATACTCATTTAACCTCATTTCATTTGTTTTATATTTGTGTCGACCATGCAATGCGCTAAAGGAGCCATTCCTCGTCACCATCTCCTGTCACACGGTTGTTACAAATGTATAAATGAGTAATTCATTTCATCTAATTTTATTTAAAGGTACTAAATATTTTTCTTTTGAAAATTAGTATTCATAGGTAGAGGCATGGTTGCGTGGTAAGTTTGCTTCCCAACCACATGGTTCTGAGTTCAGTCCCACTCTGTGGTGCCTTGGGCTTCTACTGTAGGCTCAGGGTGACCAAAGCTCTGTGAGTGGATTTGGTAGCAAGAAACTGAAAGAAACAAGTCATGTATATATATAAAGGCAATTATGCAGATAAACAGATTAAATATAACAACTTGGGTTTTTGGTATACCACATATATATATATATATATATATATATATATATATATATATATATATATATGCAAACAGAAAGAAACAAAGACTGAAAATTTTCAGATGATGAATATTTAAGAATAAATATATAGATATTAATATACTAATAGATCAAACTTACACAGAGTACAAATGATAGAAAAAATTAAAGGGGAGGAGGTAAGGCTTTACAAGTCCAGCAGCTGTTTCTGGGGCATGGAGATCTATCATAATGTTGGTAGATGTAGTTCACCATAATATACAGCCAATGATGGAAGCAAATAAACATTGGGTAAATCGAGCCTCCATTATCAGGGTAGAAAAACTCTTAGATTTCTGATTGTGATGCAGATACATTTAATTGTGGAATGTTTAAATGTGGAAAGCAAGCAGCATTACTGCAAGGTGAATGGTAAGTTCTCTGCTCAGAAAAATGAATAACTGATCTCTGATGAAACTAATCAGGCTGATTTCTATATTAGAGATATATTATGTCCCTATGCCACAAGAAGCAACTAAAAGGCTTGGCAGCAGGAAAGCAATCTAGTTGTAAAATACTCCCTTTGAAAACCTATCTCAGCCAATCCAGCATAGAAAAGTGAATTTCAAACGATGATGGTGTTGGTGGCAATGGCAACATCTGTTTGTTTGAAGCTTTTCACTAAGAAAGAAAAATACATGGTTTAAACGCATTGAGGCTTAAAAAAAAAAAGAGGCATTGTGAATTGGTCCTATTAATTAATATGTATGTATATGAAGCAAAGGCAAGCAAATTAACTCAATAGCAACTAACTAATTAAACTTTCGTCTGTGAAATAGAAGACTCAGTTCCTATAATTAACACCTCTGTTAGAACAGATGTTCTTGTTACCTGCCCATTACTTAAATAAAACCAGCAGAAGCTTAAAGTTCCAGTTCCACATGTTTTCCTATTTCAATCAAGGATTATCAGTTATGGACAACAATGTGACTGAATCTAGATTTCAAAACATCATAAGTTTGATAGTTCTTTGTTATACTCTTTCTTATCTTTTACTTACTTGTTTCAGTCATTGGACTGCAGCAATGCTGGAGTACCGCCTTGAAGGGTTTAATCGAAAAAATTAACCCCAGTGCTTGTTTTTTTAAACCTGGCATTCTCTATTGCTGAATTGCTAAGTTAAGGGTATGTAAACAAACCAACACCAGTTGTCAAACATCTGGGAGTGGTGAACAAACACAAAGACGTGTGTGTGTGTGTGTTGAGCTTCTTTCAATTTCTGTCTACCAGATCCACTCACCAGGGTTTATTTGGCCTTGGGCTATAAAAGACACTTGCCCAAGGTGCAATGCAATGAGATTGAACTCAAAATCATTTTATTGGGAAGCAAGCTTCTTAGCACAGACATGCCTGTGCTTGTAAAACAAATGGAATAAATTGAATTAAATTTGTTTAAAGTTTTCTTTGAAGACCCCCTCTTTCTTCTTCACTGGTTAAAAATAATCTTGAGTTTATCTGGAATGTCACATAAACTTTAGACAGTTTTGTGACCATGTCCTCTTGACCACCCATGAAACTTTTTTTTAATTAAAGGAATAAGGAATGTATTTTTTTTTTCCCCCTCATTTGAAGCTTGTATTATCAAATAGCTCTTCCTATCGTATTGATTAAGAGAGAAGAGATCCAGTTGGGGTGAAAACACTGAATATATTTGACATAAAGATAGTGGAAGTTTATAAAAAGCCACTGAAAGAGTAGAGTGATTTTTATCTTAACGTTTAGATTTCAGCTTCTGTTGGATCAAAACCAAACCAACTTGTGAACAGGATTCTTAAGAAATGAGGACAAAATACTGCACATTTTGAGCTAGTTATGTAATTGTTACCGATGCTGACATAGCTTAGACAGTAATGGATGCATATTCAATATATAAATATATCCATGGACTCACTTTCAGATGTATTTAGCCTTGCTGTAAAATTAGGCCCATAATGGCCTTTTTGGTAGATTGGGATGAGGAAAGAGAAGCAAGTCCTGATGGACTGTTAAATAACAATGGGACCAGCTGGTTTAGTACATGGCCTAAACTGCTAAAAAGGCTTTCTTGAGCATAATTTCACATTGAGAATATATACAAATGGATAAAAGTCCATGGATTTATTTATGTGAAAGTGTGTGGTTTAGTGGTTAGGGTGTTTGCACTCACAATCACAAGTCCATGGTTTTGATTTGCAGACCAGGTGTGCATTGTGTTCTTGAGCAAAACACTTCATATCATGTTGCTCTGGTTCACTCTTCAATCCGTTAGGGTTCAAATTACTCTGTCAAATGTAAAGCATTGTTTAACCCTTTAGTGTTGAAATTACTCTGCCAAATGTAAAGCTTTTTTATTCATACTGTTTTTAATTAATCATGTATTATTTCATAGCTTTGAGATTTCAATGGTGCTCTTTTTAGAATGACATTTTAGAGTAGGTGTGAGAGGCTAGATCTGGCCAATTTGAACATAAAACAGGAGGCATATTTGGGCCAGATATGGCCACTTTAAATGCTAAAGGGTTAAGGGGATGTTGGCCTGCCTGCCTGCCTAACCAGCAATGGCATCATTCAAAAGCTACAACAATGCAAGGAAGCACATTGTGACCAGTGGTGTCAAACAACATCCAATAATCTGGTTGATACAGTGAGTTATTTAAACATGACTAACATTGTATTGGTACTCTATCAACTGTGTAGGCAGACTGGCTGAATCTTCAACAATTCTTGACTTGCTGATGTGAACTTTGTTTTACTGATAATTATAGACATGTTATCTTTTATATCAGCAAGCCATAATATGTCATTAAGATGTAGTATCTGGGGTTACAGTGCTAAACCATTGAAAACAAGGCTATGAGTTTAAACTTCAATGTAGTATATGGGGTTACAGTGCTAAACTGTTGAAGAAAAGAATATACAAGTTCAAAGTTAGTTGCAGCTATTGTCTTGTGTCCACCAGAGAAAATTGATCAATCTGCTTCGTTCAATCTGCTTAGATGAAAATACAATTGACTATTTAGCAGTAGGAAGAGCAACCTTTTTAAAAAAACATTTGGCTCCAATCAAACCATATACAAATATTTATATTTGCAGAAAATGAGAAGACCCAACTCTTGCAACTCAGTCTGTCTGTCTGTCCTGTCTGTCTGTCTCTCTCTCTCTCTCCCTCTCTCTCCCTCTCTCTCTCTCCCTCTCTCTCTCTCCCTCTCTCTCTCCCTCTCTCTCTCTCCCTCCCTCCCTCTCTTCTCTCTCTCTCTCTCTCTCTCTCTGGTTTCCTCTATCTGTCTCTCCCTCCTTATCCATATCTCCCTCTCTTTCCTCAATCTGTCTCTCCCTCTTTATCTATATCTCCCTCATTATCCTCAGTCTGTCTCCCCTCCTTATCTATATCTCTTTCCCGTCCTCTCCTATCTTTTCCCCCTATTTTTCACATATCTCCATCCCCCCCCCACTATTTTCTTCGTTCCTATCTCTCCTTGCTCTCTCTCTCTCCCTTTCCCAGTGTTCACATACAATTGTACAGTTGTACTACATAACATTAGCCAACTTCACACCTAGCTTTTAACAGATATTTCCAGAAATTCATCTATATAGATTATCTGGCTTACTTATTGATTTGTTTTGACTCTTTTTTTGTCTTCATATTTGTACATCTGCATGTCTGTAGATGTATGTCTGCATATATGAATCACTGTGTGTGTGTGTGTGTGTGTGTCTTTATGTGTATTTTTGTCTGTGAGTGTGTATGTAATCCTGTGCTGGTTTGCCAGTGTTTGTGTGTGTTTGCTTGTGTGTGTCATAGACAGACAGATAAAGAGGCAGGGGCTGGGGAAGACAGAGAGACGTGTCTGTACACCTGTGTATGTGTGTGTGTAGCCTGCTGTTTTTTAACTTTTTTAATTTCTTTCATTAATAAAATGGCATTCTTAAATGAAGTTTTTATTGTAACTTCCTGTTGGGAAAATCATAATTGACCTCAACATGTCTTCCAGCTGTGACCATTCTGTAATATTTTTAGACAGAGTAATCAAAGACTACATTATTCAATATGTCTTTTATTATTCAACATCATATTTTTAGACATAGTATATCAAAGACTACACACATGCATCTGTTTTTATGTTCTGAGTTCAAATTCTGCTGAGACTGACTTTGCCTTTCATTCTTTTGGGGGCGATAAAATGAATACCAGTTGAGCACTGGGGTCAATGTAATCAACTTATCCCCTCCCTCGAATTTGCTGGCCTTGTGCCAAAATTTGGAATGAAGGTCACAAGGTCACAAATTTGGGGGAACGTATGTGTGTGTGTGTGTTTGTGTTTGTCCCCACCACATCACTTGACTATTGATTGGGGTTGATGTAATCAACTATCTCTTTCCTCTAACATTTGAGGCCATGTGCTTATAGCAGAAAGAATTAGTATTATTAGAAAGGCAGCAAGCTGGCAGAATTGTTAGCACATTGGACAAAATCAACTTGCCCCCTCTCTTCAAAATTGCTGGCCTTGTGCCAAAATTATAAAGAATCATTATTAGAGACGGTTAAATTGGTAGACCATTAGACTAGACATCGCCGTATTTTATGCAGTTTTTTTTCTCTATGTTGAAAATCTTTTCATCATCTCATACACAGATGAGAAAGCTTCTGTTTCCTATAGTGTTATTTTTTATATGCTTTACTATAGTTAGTGTCTTAGCTCAAATCTTTTTTGGGGTTTTTGTTTTTTTTTGGAGGTGTGAAATAAAAACAAAGTACCTCACCAGTTTATGAAAACCATTTCTATACCTGCTTGAAAAATATTAGTATTATGATGATTACTATCGTTATCATTATAGTGATAATGAATATGTATGAAAGTGGTGAGCAGGCAGAATCATTAGCATGCCAGGCAAAATGCTTAGCAGCATTTCATCTATCTTTACATTCTGTGTTGAAATTCTGCCAAGGTTGATAAAATAAGTACCAGCTGAACACTGGGGTCAATTTAATTGACTAAGCCCCCTCCTGCAAACCTGCTGACCTTGTGCCAGAATTTGAAACCATTACTGTGAATATGTATGGGAATTTTTGTGCTTGTTCAATCTTTGTTGTTCCAATAATGTATTTCACAACTGGTCTTTTCTCGCCAAGCCTTGTTATCTTTCTCCTCTTCTCTTTCTTTCTCATTCTGTTTTCCCCTATTAATTCTATTTTCATTCTTTCTCCTCCTTTTCACTCTCTTTGTCTTCTTCGCTTTTTTCTCTCTTTCCTGCTTTCTCAGTCTGTCACTCCCCCTACTCTCTCTGTTTCTCTACTGCTATAGATATAGTTTGTCAATACTAAAGCAGATAATATATTATCCACTCAATTGATGAAACTGGTAAATTGACTTGCAGAAATGACAATGAAATTGCTTTCAAATCACACCATACTTGTGTAAACAAAGAAGGATATACGAAAAGTTAGGAGGATTATTGTTGAAAATACTTTGATTGTAAGTGGACTAGATCAAATCTGAACCCTGGGCTAAACAAAAGCTAGTGAATCAAGAGTTAAATGGATGTAGGTAACAGGTGTCTTTCTAAATATTTCCTATTTCCATGAACAAGCTGTGAATTTAGACAATCATTAGAACATAGAGCAAAATGTATGCAGTACTTCTACTGGCTTTCTCTGGCCTGAGTTCAAATCTTGTCAAAATCAGCTTTGGTTTTCATCTTCAAAGTACAACCCAGGGCAGTAGGTTGGTGTAATTGTTAGTGTTAGATGAGATGCCTTGAGCTATTTATTCTGTTTCTTTACATCTTGAGTTCTTGAGTGGGAGACTCAATTTGCTGCCCCAGTTTAACACCACTTCTTAGTCCTTGGGTACCCTTAACAGAGTTCACTCTTGCAAGTATTTGGGCTAAGACTCCAGTTTGACTATACTTCCTTCATCCAGTCTCAGAGGCCCTAGAAAAAGAAGAAAAAAGGCATGGCTATGTATCTAAGATCTCTTTGTAACCATGTGGTTTTGAGTTCAGTCCCACTGTGTGATACCTTGAGCAAGTGACTTCAACTATAGCCCCAGGCTGACTAGTGCTTTGTAAGTGAATCTGGTAGGCAGAACTGAGTGAAAAGCAAGTTTCTTACCACATGGCCATGGTTGCACCTATATGGAGATAAAGATTAACTGGGTGAAATAGATGCTCAGTTTAAACCCAATTATTTGTTAGTTTGTTGTCGTTAGCTCTAGGTCATCTGTGACTTTGGGTGGGTCTATAATCAGACTATAACACTGACCGTTACCCCTTGCCCAGTTTTTTATTTAGACATAGTCTATTTAAAACTGTTATTTGATGTCTTTCTTTGGGCAGGTTGTGATTTGAGGTGGATTTAGTTGCTATTTCTAGCTTTTTGAATGGTCACATAGAGACTCTTGTTGGTTAGTGGAGTGGATGGGAGGAAACATAAACTTGGAAGAGTTCCAATAGTATGTGTGTCTGAGGAAAAAAAGTTTTGGAAAGTATTTAAGTACAGTCTGGTGGGTGAGACATATCTGAAATATGTAAGAGGAATGAGTGCATGGATTTGGTTTAAATAGGGACAGTGTAACGAGTAAGCTTCAAAGAAACCTTGAGATGTAACACTAAAAAAGAAAGGGAAAAAAAAACTCTGATAAGAAGATTGCTTTCCAACCACATGGTTCCAGGTTAAGTCCCACGGCAAGTGTCTTCTACTATAGCCTTGGGCTGACCAAAGCCTTGTGAGTGGATTTGGAAGATAGAAACTGAAAGAAGCCCATTGTGTGCATGCATATATATATGTGTGTGTGTGTGTATATATATATATATATATATACAGGTCGCTGGTGATGATGCTACACACCATACTAATCATGTCTGTCGGGCATGTGGAAGGGAGTGTGATTCAGCAGGAGGACTTAAACGACACGCAAAGGTACATTGAGCCCAATTACAACAACAGCCAGCTATTGTCAGTAAAGGTTTTGGATGCCAACTCTGTGCAAGACATTGTAGATCTTTGGCTGGGCTAAAAAGTCACATTCGAGCACAGCACCGTTAAGTTAAGCTTCGTGCAATGGCCATACTCGATAACGAGGGGGCAGCCATCATCATCATATATATATATATATATATATATATATATATATATATATATATATAATCTGTGTGTCTCCTTGTATTTGTGTTTGTTCCTCTCTCCACCACTTGACAACTGATTTTTGTGTATTTACATTCCCATAACTTAGCAGTGTGGTAAAAGAGGCCAATAGAATAAGTATCAGGCTTATAGTTGATTCATTTGACTGAAATCTCTTCAAGCTGGTGCCCCAACATGTCCACAGTCTAATGACTGACACAAGTAGAAGATAAAGACTACATCTGGGCAAACTTTGGTTGTCAAGTACTGGTTACAGATGTTCCTGGGTTCAACTTTGATCAAGCAACCTACAATCAACTCATTCCAGCTGTGAGCATCATATTTTTGCATTATCATATATAGTGTATTTATCCCAGTTTTTTCAAAAGGACTTTGATGTTGTGTGTTGTAGAACTGTGCTTGTCAGAGTGGGTGGTACCCCACTGAAGAGACAGAGGAATGGGAACTTTTCTTATACGAGTGCTAGCAACAAAAGGGGGTGATAGTAGTAGGAAGAATGAATACACCTTTTAATTATCCTAATTTTTTAAAATATTTTCAATTTTTATTGTGTGTACAAAGCTTCTAATAATATTAGAGATTGAAAAAAGGTGGCAAGCTGACAGAACCATCAGCATGCCAGGCAAGATGCTTAGTGACATTTCATCCATCTTTATGTTCAGAGTTCAAATTCTGCTGAGGTCAACTTTGCCTTTCATCGATTCAGGTTCAATAGTATAAGTACTGGTTGAGCACTGAGGTTGATGTAATCAACTTACCCACCTCCCCTGAAATTGCTGGCTTTGTGCCAAAATTTGAAATCAATATTAAAGGTTGAAATAAGTCAGTGAGCTGGCAGAATCATTAGCATGCCGGACAAAATATTTAGTGGCATTTTGTCTGTCTTTACATTCTTAGTTCAAATCTCACTGAGGTCAATTTTGCCTTTCATCTTTTCAGAATCGATAAAATAAGTATCACTTGAGTACTGGAGTCAATGTAATCAATTTACCCCCTCTCCCAAAGTTGCTGGCCTTGCGCCAAACAAATTTTGGCACAGTATTAGAGGTTCAAATATTGTTTTGACATCCCATATTGCATTGATGACTTCTATGCAAGTAGTCATTTAATGGCTATCAATCTGTTTATAGCAATATTTTTTTTTTTTGTGGTATATTTGTATTGAACTGTAGCAAAGGAGCATTAACGGAGTGTTAATGAAAAAGTGAGTAATAGTTAAAAAAAAATAAAAAAGTTTGCAATATACTAAAGTGACTAAAAAGATTAGCAAGAGGAACATTTAGCCTCAGAAAGCACACCCAAAATTGCAAGCATTTAAAAGTGAATGTTAAACAATTAAACAATGATAAGGCGCCATGTATCTGACGCTACATTATCCTATGTGTCTTGCTTTGTAATAAGACAGTAGGTTGTAATTTAGATCAAGTAAACAAGTGGAAGTTCTTTTCCTTTTAATCATTTTTTTTTTTTTTACTCCAGATCATACTAGATCAAGCAAACTTGTGATCAAATGAGTTACAAATTGTGATCATCCTGTTTTATTTTCTTTTAGATATAATGTATTACTCTCTCTCTTTACTCTTTTACTTGTTTCAGTCATTTAACTGCGGCCATGCTGGAGCACCACCTTTAGTCGAGCAAATTGACCCTGGGACTTATTCTTTGTAAGCCTAGTACTTATTCTATCAGTCTCTTTTGCTGAACCGCTAAGTGACTGGGACATAAACACACCAGCATTGGTTGTCAAGCAATGCTAGGGGGACACACACACAAACATACACACACACAAATATATGTACATATATACGACGGGCTTCTTTCAGTTTCCGTCTACCAAATCCACTCACAAGGCTTTGGTCGGCCCGAGGCTATAGTAGAAGACACTTGCCCAAGATGCCATGCAGTGGGACTGAACCCGGAACCATGTGGTTGGTAGGCAAGCTACTTACCACACAGCCACTCTCAGTGTTTCCTTCACTGTTTTACAAGATAAGATTTATTTAGAAGGGAGATTTAGTTGCTGTTTCTAAGCAGATTTATTTTACTACATAGAGGCTTGATGCTGTCTGGTTCTCCAAGATGCATTTGAATTGTTTCGATCTTTTGTAAAATAAAGCAATTGGTTGCTTGAGGTGGTTGATATCTCACAGTTGCATTGTTTTTCGTATTCTGGCATAAAATTTCTTTTGTTTCTCTTATATCTGTGATTAAAGGATAGCCTTGAGGAGAAATTAACACAATTCATTTAATTAGGAGTTTGCAATTCCAAAGGCGGTCTGCAATAATACCAGAGTGCTAAAAATAATAATGATGATGATGATAATAATGATAATGATTATAATGGCAATAATAATAATAATAATAATAATAATAATGGTTTCAATTTTGCCACAAGTGCAGCATTTTGGGGGGAGGGGATGAGTCAATTACATTGAGCCCAGTGTTCAACTAGTACTTATTTTATTGACTCTGAAAGGTAAAGTCAACCTCAGCAGAATTTGAACTCAGAATGTAGCGATAGGCAAAATACAGCTAAGCATTTCATCCGACATGCTAATGATTCTGCCAGCTCACCACCTGAATAATAATAATCTTTTCTACTATAGGCACAAGTCCTGAAACTTTGGTGGAGGGGCTAGTCGATTACATTGACGCCATTGCTCAATTAGTACTTATTTTATTGACTTAGAAAGGCACAGTCAACCTTGGTGGAATTTGAAGTCAGAATTTAGAGAGCTAGAAGAAATGCCTCAAAGCATTTTGTCTTGCATGCTAACAGTTCTTCCAGCGCACCACCTTAATAATGGTGGTGGTGGTGATGCAGATGATTGTGATGATGATAAATATATAATAATTAGGCTAGAAGATTTTCCTAGCACCAACCTTGAAAGAATCTATACAGTTCTTAAGCTAATCTTCACATTTCTTGGGTGGGGATCTTGTAAAAGTAGTCTCTTCCTTTTGATGCAAGAAAATATCTTTCTTTATTATTTTCCACCTTCTTGTTCCATAACCTGAATGTCATTGAAATCATCTGCATTGTTTCTCTGCATGATCCAGCATTCTACATGGTTGGGAGTATCTAGGAAATATAATGCCTCTTGTAGGTATTTGAGATTATGATATATAAAGCCAGAAGTCAGTCATCCCAAGCATTCACCTATTTTTTGCTTTTAAAAACACAGATGCATTGTAATATCTTATCATCATCATCATCATCATCATCATCATCATCACTTTAACATCTGCTTTTCTGTATTGACATGGGTTGGACAGAGCTTTACAAGGCAGTGTTTTATTGCTGGATGTTCCCCTGCTGATGGCACCCTTTTTAGTTGACTCTTACAGCACAGAGGGGTATAGGTTACCTGCTCTACATACCAGTATACATACAGCTGTATTATTAGCTATTATTAGGCTGGTAGATTGGCAGAATTATTAGAGTATTGGTCAAAAGCAACCAAATATCTCTCAAGTTACATCTTAGTGTTTAAAAAGAATAAAACGTAATGAATAATGTAGACTTAAATACACTGCTTTTGAAAGAAAAAAAATCCCAAAAGATGGATATTTATGTCATGGGTTTTCTCAGTCTGGGTTGACTTGCTTTGCTTTTTAGTCCCTTATGTGAAATTATAGGTTAAAACAGAGGTTGCTTTTTTGGGAGGGTAATTTTGCCAATAAAAACATGCACACATTGGTTATATTTTGCTTCTTTTTTATTATCAGTCAGTTATTATCAGCTGATTAACTAATCATCAATTATTTGATCAATTATTTACTCAGTCAGTTGGTTTGATTTGTCAGGATTCTTTCATTGCCATCTGCAACTTTATCAATGGAAATGCTCTCATCTCTTCTGCTTCAGTTGCAAAATGGTGCAAATGAGGGCATGTCATTGATGAGGTTGCAGACAGTGACAAAGGGATTCTGATAAATCAACTGATTAATTGATCGAATAATTGATTAGTTAATTAGTTGACTAATTGGCTGATAAAAATAAAACCTGAAATATAACTTGTGTGTGTGTGTGTGTGTGTCTGTTGGCAAAATGATCCTCCCAATGGTACAATGATATAGACATCATCATCATCATCATCTTAATGTCCACTTTTTCATGCTCACATGAATCAGATGAAATTTGTTGAGGTAGATTTTTCTACAGCCAGATGTCCTTCCTACCACCAGCCTTTGCCTGCTTTCAAGTGAGGTAATATTTCCCCATCTTAATAATAATAATAATAATCCTTTCTACTACAGTTGGAGGTGGGTAAGTCAATTTCATCAACCCCAGTATTCAACTGGTACTTATTTCATTGACCCTAAAAGATGAAAGATGAAGTTAATCTCAGCAGCATTTGAACTTGGAATATAAAGCTGGGGAAAATACTGCTAAGCATTTTGCCCAGTGCAGTAATGATTCTGCCAGCTGGTCACCTTAATAATAACAACAACAATTACACATACATATTAGTCAAGTACATGTCACTTACTTTCCCAGATAGTACACCTGTCTTATGAAGCTTTGTTATGCTTCCAAAGAACTCATATTGCCAGGTTTACAGGTGTGTATGAGCACGTGGTACTTTGTTTTGTATGCTAGTCACCTCAGTTTCTGTTCCTGTTAGTTACTATATATTGACCTATAAAAGTTATTGACCTGTGAAGTTATATAAAATACCAGTTCTTGTCATAGATTAAAATAACTAAATGTAAGTATGAAAAAGAAAATAGTGGTGAAAATTCAAATTTATTTACAAAGTGATTTTTTTTTTATCATTGCTTTTATGTGATTGTGGTTTAAAAAAATATAATCTGAGTAAGGTTGAAATGATTCTGTAGATATTTAGAATTTTGCAAGTCTTAGGAACAGGTTTTATATCTAGACTTTTTTTTGTGAACTTTTGTCTCATGTGATGTTAAATAACTTTTTCATATGCTAATGATATAAATTATGAGGAGCATGTGTAACTGAATAGACATGTTTTATATGCAAATAAATGGCCTCCTTTAATTCTAAAGAAAGATTCACCTCATAGATTTCTCTGAATTTCTTGTTGTTTCTGGCATTAATTTTATTTATTTTACTTTCAGAGTTTTAAACATAATTTTAGCTAGATAAATCAACCCTTTTACTGCAGAAAGCAGATATATCCACTCAAAATTTTATTACCTTTAACTGCAGAGAGTAATTTTATATATCTATCTTTTGCAGAATGTCATGTTTAAAACTATTTTCACTAGCATATGTCAAGTTTATTGAGGCAACTAACTTGCAGAAAATACCAATTTTATTTTTTGGTAAATATTTAACATCATTATTAGGACACCAGGAAATTTAATTCCGCAGTTAAAAGGGTAAAGCAAATATATCATAAGCACTTGGTATTATCTGAATTTTACTGTTATTCACCTTTAATCTGTTATCAGTGCTGTTATATATGTTGTTAGAAAAAACAAGGCTTGGTCTCAACAAATTCAAATTAAACCATAACAAACTTAGTTTGAATATAACCACATCTTAATATGTTGGAAGTTCAGGGGGATTTCTTTCAAAATATAGTTGATATTTGCTATAATTTGGAACTTAATATAGCATGTTAAATAAAGTCAGTCGCTTAAATGACTTTTTAAATGAGATGTAAAATCAAGAAAGTTTTGTGTCAGATTTTCTGCAGAATTACCTGATGGTAGAAAATTATCATAAATCTATGTTCTGAGTTCAAATTCTGCCGTGACTGACTTTGTATTTCATCCTTTCAGAGTCGATAAAATGACTCCCACAAAACTGCTGGCCTTTTGTCAAAATTAAACCAATATTTCTCTGTGACCAGACATGTTTTCACAAAAGGTTAGAATTGAAGGATGACAGTGACTTTCATTTACAACTATCATATAAAGTCAAGGCAAAGAGGCAGTACAAACTAACCTTCACTAATGTCATTTTCTATGTTGCCAGATTTCTTTTCAAATACTGATTTAATTTCGTATACTACCAGTCTTTCATATATTGCCAAATTTCATTTCATATATTACAAGATTTCATTTCACATACTACTTGGTTTCGTTCCATGTATTGTCAGGTTTAATGAAATAAGTTACAAAAATAAAATTCAAAATTTATATTTGCTACTGAAAACTGCTAATTATCAACAACTTGGCTGAATTTCTAAACAAATTTTTGAATCCAGTAATACTGGGATTAGTTTTCATGTCTAATTTCTGTATATGCAGTTTCATGGAAAAGCAATACAAGGAAGATTTAGTTATTGCTTGTTCTAGATCCTATTGTTTAGAATTATTGCTTTAGGTGAAATTCAAGGTATTGCTGGCATACACGAATTAAAAAGAGCCAAGTACTACTTTTATAACAGCAAAACATAATTAAATAAAATTGTAGATACATAAAAGCATAAAAAATATTTCTTTTAATGACTACTCTGTTGTTTAGCTCTCGACTCTGATCAAGCAGACTTATGATCAAAGGTGTTTCAGTCATAACTGTCCTTTCTTGACTTATTGCTAACACCTGAGCAATAATGTCTGTAGGCATATAACTTAGCCTTGTGAAGTGGATGTTTGCTGTTAGTGTTGCCTTCTGACTTTCGTATCTCAAATATAACATTACTTATTTGCCTTCAGGTTACAGTGTTGTCTACTTGACAAAGAGAAGTTGTTTGTCACATTTGGGAATGTTGCTTTCACATCTGAGTTGGTGTGTCCCAAGTTCAGCATCCTTGATCCCACTTATCCATAAAGAAGAGGGAAAATGTTACACTGATTTTGGTAATGTTTGAATGAAACAAGTCATCAGCTTGTAGTCAAAGATGGTAGTAAGATCTAATTGACATAGCTGATTATTTTCAAAAATGATTGTTAAATGATAATGAAAAATTTTAATTCCATGATAAATTTTCTTTCTATTTTACCAAATTGGCCCTATCCCAGTTTAATTTTATATAAGAGCTTCGGGATTCCTTGACTTAACACATTTTACCATTCATTCAACTCTTGCTCTGATCTCCATAAAATTCTGTGAAGTCTATTTATTCTTAAAAGAAAAACGGGGAAAAAGACAAAATTTGATATTAAAAAAAGGGACAAAATGGAATGGAAGGGAATTTTGTTGCAATTATCATTAATTTTACTTCAATAAGAAAGTTTACACTCTTTGTTTTTAATATCATGTAAATATTGATTAGAAATACATTAGTTTATTACCCAAAACTAATAAAATATTGATTATTCTTGGTTCAGACATGTTTCGCCAACAACAATCAATTATATGTTCTTTTTTTGACTTTTTGTTTCATGCAATATGTTGTTCAGCTTTTTTATATTTTGCACTACCATTCATGTTTTTACACTATGTATTGTATTGGTATAGAGTTATTTTACTTTTATAAATGAATATCATTGTCTCGGTGATACTATGTAATTTACTAACATGTTAAGTTGTTGCATCAGCCTGAGGTCTTTTTAGTGTGTAAACACACACATGCATACATACATACATACATACATGTGTTTCTATAATGTAACATATATATAGATAAATAGATTGATAGATAGATAGATATTTACATAAATACACACATTTCTATAATGTAATATATATATATATATATATATATATATATATATATATTGTAATGGATTTTCCTCATTTTCAATTATTAGTGTTCAGTTAATCAACCAATTGAGCTACCTACTCATTGTATTTGTGAGTAAGTAGTTGAATGTTTCTCAAGCATGTGTACTCTCAATGCAATCCTGAGACAGAATCAGTGTAATGCAATGTGTATAGCAAAC
Organism: Octopus bimaculoides; assembly: GCF_046866305.1. NCBI lineage: Eukaryota > Metazoa > Mollusca > Cephalopoda > Octopoda > Octopodidae > Octopus > Octopus bimaculoides. The sequence goes on along the minus strand of NC_142945.1, from coordinate 19,791,490 downwards.
CTGAATTTTTGAATTACAAATTCAGTCCATCCAACGGTCTTCCAAACAGCTACATACTCACAGATAGTGAGTGAGTGAGTATGAGAGTGAGAGAGAGATAGAGAATGAGAGGGATTGAGTTTGAGTGAGATAGTGAGTTTGAGTGAGATAGGGTGTGAGAAAGGAAGAGAGAGAACAGATCAAATAAATAGAACATGAAAAATGATGAACAAGTTCACATATTTCTCCTCATTAGCTGTTGACCGAAGTTCTGCTGTTTTGATACTTAACAACAGTATTGCTAACTTCAGTGTACTTGTAGATTTAAAGAAAAATTCTACTTGGGAAAGAAAGGTGTAGTTAAGACAGGACAATAACAAAGGATTGGGACAACAGACATAGGACAATGCATTTACAATTCCACAAGATGAGACGATGATAAGTATGAGAATAAATGAAAAATACTTAGGTATATCAAAACTTAACATAAAATGATACGCAACCGGAAAATAATACTTTCTTGGACTTTTACTAAGACAAAGAAGAACATAACAAAGTATTAAACAAACAGCAAAACTCTTTCAACTAAAGTATAACAGAAAAGACAATGTGAGGACATGTACATAACACTGAAGAAAAAATAGATAATTTTATGTTAGCCCTTGAATGAATATAAAGAAGACAGCAAAAAGCTAAATGATAGAAACGTGGTTGATTTTGAAAATGAACAGAGCACATGAGAATGAATGGCTTATGGCAGTAACTTCAATGTGGCCTTCCAGTATAGAAATATTTCTCCACCAGTTTTAGATAAGTATACTAGTGTCATGATGCCATGATTTTATATCAAACTTTTATTTTCACAATGCTGTGATTTTAGATCAGTGGTGGGGAGATTGATGGCTTTCTGAAAGAAATAAATTTGAAAGAAAATTATTATTCTGGTATATATTTTTGTTAAGTTGAAAAGACAAGCTTCAAATTAAATAATTACAAATTTTAGAAACTACCATTTGTATTTCTTTATCTACGTTTAATTACTTTTGAGAACTATTGATATGAACTGTAGCCTTGCATACACAGTGATTTGTCATCATGTGTACTCTTTTAGAGGCAGCTGTAGATACTTAATATTTAAGCACACTTAGCATGACAAAAAAAAAAAGAAAATTGCTTCTAAAAGTTTAGAAAAAAAAAAGAAAATTGCTTCTAAAAATTTAGAAAAAAAATTGCTTCTAAAAATTTAGGGTACGAGTTTTAAAAAATAGAACTTCTTCAGTCTTAATCTCTGAAGACCTATAGAGCACTCTGTTCATGAATATTACTTTTACTGTTAATTATGTAATAGATTTCTTTTGATTTACACACAGGGATTAGTAAGATATTGTGTTTTTTTATGAATCACTCAGTATTCTTGTGTTCAACAGAAGTGTTATCTTTCATATATTAACTTCAATCCAAGGTTTCTAGTTTCAACCCTATTATGTCAAATATAATACTTTTATCAATAACCAGGTTGTGTTTATCTCTCTTTCCCTCTCTCCCTCTTTTTATATCTATATATATATATATATATATATATATATATATATATATATATATATATATTAGTGGGGTTTTCTTTATGTTATTTGGGACTTCAAAAAGTGATTTTAAGTCATCTTGTAGCCTGATTCATCTCAAAAATATTGGTGTTATTGTTATAATTGAGGATGGTCATATTTTTTGCCAATTAAACACATGCACTATATACTTGGTTTTTACTTCAGCTTTATTATCATTATTATTATTATTTTAGTGTCTTGGTCTAAGCTCTTTCATCACACATCCTGAGATAAAGGGTCACTGGTGCAATCACAGGATGTGTGATGAAAGAGCTTAGACCAAGACACTAAAATAATAATAGTGAATCTGAAGAGAAGACAAAGTATATAGTGCGCATGTTTATAAAGGTTACTGCTGTTTTCTGTGTTAATGAAATGAATTTTGTCTTCTGTATATAACACTGAATTCGGTTTTGTATTACTTTGAATGTATTTTCAAGATATTGAACACAATAGTTTTCAATATTACAACATTATTGTATCACCACTACCGTAGATCTTAAATTTAATAGATACAGTGAACCCAATTTAATCTGAATTTTACTGGAAAAAAAAAACAAATTATAATCGTAATTAAAATTTTAAGATAAGCTTAAAAGTGAACAACAATGACAACTTTGTACATTGTGCCATCGTTCAAGTGTGAGACTTAGCATCCACACATGTTTTTACAAATGTAATTTTAATTACTATGATATCAGGCTGATAATCATGATGTAATCTATGTAGGCTACGGGTAAGAGTTAAGTATGTTTTGTTATACCAATCCTAGGTTTATGGGTGTAATTTATAGATAGAAACTATATGGAAGCCTGCCATGTGTGTATGTGTATGAATGTTTACATTCAGCAATGTCTACATGAAATCACTCAAGCAAAAGTGGTGGCGTTATTTTGACAATTCCCTGTCAACAGATCGCCTTTATTGCTCAACATTTCAGAAGATGATTGAAATACAAACCCCCTTAACCCTTTGGCATTCAGATTATTCTGTCAAATGTAATGCTTATTTATTGACATTGTTTTGAATTAATTATGCATTACCTCACAGCTTCAAGATTTCAGTGATGTGATTGTTTATTTTTAGAATGACTTTGTAGGGGAGGTGCAAAAGGTTGGATCTGACAAGTTTGAACCTAAAACATGTTGAATATTTGGACCTGATATGACTGGTTCAAATTCTAAAGGGTTAAATGAAAAATGGCTATGGGTTAGTAACAGGAAGAGTATTTAGATTTAAAACAATACTGCAGTAATAAGTATTCTTTCAACTCTTGCTAGCATGATAAAACAGATTTTAAACAAATGAACAAACAATGAATGCTATTATATTACAATCTTCTATAATCGATCTATTATTATCTATTGAGAGTGGCAGCTGGCTAAATTTTTGAAGAAGGTAGATTTCTAATTAAGAGCCCTTCTGTTAGCATCCCAACCACTGATGCGGTACTGTGTATCTTTAAATAAGTTTGATAGACAGTACAAATTACCATTTTTTTTTTTTTTTTTCAATTGTTGAGGAATTGTATTGTTGGAGAGTTTTTCGTTATTTGTGATATTAAGTTGAAATTCTTACATGAATGTTACCCAGAATGGATTCACTGTATGAAGATAGAAGTCATGCTTCTACAACCTAATGAATTGTGAGATTCACTTTCAGTGCCAGCATTAGTTGGCTAAATCTGGTGTACTAAATTCTCTCAAGTTATTTTAGTCATTTGACAATTTTCTGGAAGATTGATTTCTCAGAAGAATCAAGAAAATGGCAAACTATTTTAAGTCTTCTTTGATGTACCATCGTGAATCAACCAATAACATCCTTCACCAGCTGAGTGTCCATTGTCTAACCATTCTTGTGGGAAGCATTTTCTCTATAATAAATATATAATCAAACTATTTTATTGATCTTCAGCAATTCGAATTTATATTTAACCTTTTTGTTACCGTATTTAGGTTAAAATACACTACCTTGTGTTTCAATTAACTGTGAAAATAATGGAATTATTACAAAAATAACTTTGTCCTTAGTAATTTATGTTCCTTTGGAATATAAATTAACATGTAAATTTAATTGAAGGTTTGAATTTGGATGTCTTTAAAAAACGGAGTTGCAAAGTCCAGATAATATCTAGGAAGTAAATTTTAGTCAGTGATTCTTTTTAATGATATAGAGGAGGATAACATAAAATACTGTAAAAGACATATGTGAAATATGTCACTTAAGTAATGAAAAAAAAAATTTTTTATAAAATGTATTTCCTAGACAGACATCCAAAAAGTCAGTTACTTTGTGGCTATTCAAATAACTTCTCAAGAATGATGGATGATATTAACTTAGGGTGTGTAGTTGAGAAGCTTGTATCCTAACTACTTAGCTTCAGGTTCAGTCCCACTGCATGTCATCTTGGGTAATTGTCTTCTACTATATATATATAGCTCCAGGCTGACAATGCTTTGTAAGTTAATTTAGTAGACAGAAACTGTGTGGAAGCCTATCATGTGTGTGTGTGTGCACGCACATACATGCATATGTGCATTTTGTCTGCTTGTTCCCCCACACATTATGTAACAGTCTGGCTACATAATAGGGGGGACCAATAAAATAAATTGGGTTGATTTGTTTGACTAAATCTGTCAAGGAGGTACTCCAGTATGGCCACAGTCCAATCACTAAAATTAAAACAAGTAAAAGATAAAAGATAACAATGAAGAGCTATTTATTTGTACATAGATTGGCTAGGAAAGTAGCCAACATTTCAATTACTCACTTTGTGCTATTACTACTACTACTGCTGCTGCTATTTATTATAGTACTGCTTTCTGATAGTTGCTCTCGTACGTATATGTGTGTATATACACATACGTAAGCAAACCATATGTATGAAAATATGAGAAACCTACTTAAAGGTGTTATGATTGAAGGAATTATCACAACTGGATAAGTTGGACTAATGTATCCATGAGCAAAATGTGAAAACTTCAAAATTTTCCTCCAGATATGCGACGTCTTTGGACAAACTTGTTAGACATCACTGCTGGGAATTAGGTATTAGTTTAGTATGTTCCTTTTGCAAGGCATTTAAATTCATGACCCTTTATTAAATATCTGTATATATATATACACACATGATTTTTCTCGTCTGGCCGTAAAGCCTTTTCTGTTTGTTTTCCTGTCTTGTTTTTTGTCCGCCACTACATTCCTCCATGGCAAGATTTAATTTGTGTATACAAATTTAATTTGCGGTCCATGGGAAGAGCCGTTTTAACGATGCGTCCTGCCCAGCTCTTCAAAACGCCGGTGTTAAAACGGGGGTAGCTGATGAAGTAGAATGTTCTCTATGTGGCTTGTGTGTTTTCTCGTCATTGTTTTGTTTGCAATGTCCTGTACCCAGATATGCACCTATACATACAGGTGGATGTCGGTATGCACATACCTGTACGTATATATGCATATACTTATTTACTATTTGTTTTTATATATATGTGTGTGTGTGTGTGTGTGTGTGTGTGTGTGTGTGTGTGTGTGTGTGTGTGTGTGTATATGACAAAAACTAATAAATTGTAAGATAAAAGTCAGACTTATGATAATGTTTCAGCCATGCTGATTCTGTCCTTTCTCTCTCTCTTTTTTTTGTGTGTTTTTCTTTTTCAACCATGTATGTATGTGTATGACTGTATCCTCCAATGTGCCTATTACTTTCAAGATAATAGGCGTATATTTTGAAGAAGGCATGGATGATATTTCTTGCAGGTTGAGCAACAATAACAGACCTATTGTTGGATAATATTTCCAAAAGATCTGTTATTTATACCAAACTGCTAGGTGTATTAAGGCATGTAAGCAGTAATTATACTGACCAAACACAGTAAAACCTGCAGATTTTAATTTGACTAATGAGTATAGCATTTAATTATCAGCTCAAAAGCTGCCATTTCATTTCTACAATGTTATAAGCCAAAAATCTAAAGATAGGTGTGCATGTATTCATGTGATGCGCACATGTGTAAAGTTTTCTCTGTACAAATACTACTCTAAGCCTTTTTAAAAAATTTATTGTGCATTTGTTTCTTTTTAAATATTTTTTTGTTATGGTACTCACCTTATTAAGTTGTGAAAATATTTACATAGTTATTGACATAAGTCATGTTAACTGGATGATTTGCGATAATTTTGTTTTGTTTTCCTTTAAGCATAAATAATACTGAAATATTTCCCCAAGTTGAAGTATGTTTGAGTTGTCATTGATATCACAGATATTCATGCACAACAGAGTAACACTTCAGGTTTTACTACAGCTGATAGTCAATCCTCTTTGGTTAACTGCTAGATTATATTTTATTTTGGTAACTAGAGCAGAAATACTCTAAATTCAATCCTGTCTAAGTATAGTCAGCTAACAAAAAGACTTAAGTCATGTGTGTGGTGTGTGCATGCAAGCACATGTACACATGGTGTTAAACTTTTTCAGTGAGGCTAACTGATGAACAATCATGGCACAGGAATATACTGGCATGGTAAACGTGTGTGTGTGTGTGTGTGTGTGTGTGTGTGTGTGTGTGTGTGTGTGTGTGTTGGTTGTAATAATTTAAGAAAAATAGACTTATAGGTTTATGATTTCCAGTTTAGCTTCATCTGTCATCAGAAAGATTTGACAGATGTTTTTAATAATCATTTGCAGCTTTATTTTTCCATTTAAAGAATAGAGGGTCTTGTTTTTTTAGTAATAGTAGTGGTGGTTGTAGTACTTATACACACATATATATATATATATACACACACACACACACACACACACACACACACACACACACACACACACACACACACACACACACACACACACACACACACACACACATAACTATAGGTGTTGTTTATGTTGTTAAAGAATTTTGTTTAACTTCAGAATTCTAGTGGTGAAGAGACTGTTGAACTGGAATTTTCAGCTCCGCTAATTCTTTCATCCTTATTATGGTAATAGGATAAAGCACAAGAAAAGGTAGTCAGGCTTAAATGCCATACCTAGTTCAGTGTTGTGCATATCTAAGTTAACATTCCACCTAGAGTTGATAATATAAATATCAATTAATATACTAAATTCACTTGATCAGCTATAAAGTTTCTCCATAAAGAGAGAGAAAAAGAAGAACCAAAGAAAAGTACAAAAAATTCTGATGTAAAAATAAGATCATTCAGTGATCCCCCTCCCCACCAAATGGTACTTTCTGAATGGATTCCATCACCAGCCAGTTAAACACATTCTGGAATACTTGACACAGTTTTTGATTTCAGTAATCTCAAACCATACCTAAACACCATATTAAGAAAAGCATAAAGCCACAAATTCTCATTTCCTCCCACAAAAATCTCTAGTGATAGTTTTTAACCAGAGTGATATTTTTTTTTTTCCTTTTGCTAACAATTCCATTATGCAAAGACTGAAAGGAAATCTTTGTTGCTGTAATTAATTAAAAGGTTTCCACTAAACTACATGGGGCGTTGGTAAAGATGTAAATCTGGGACTTCAGAAGAATTATTCCTGTGTGGGAGAACAGACGTAAAGCTGTATGTAGTGATGAAAGTTGATTTCTTTTTTATATTTTTCTTCTCTGTTTTCATATTGTAGAAATGAGATGGTTAAATAGTTAAATAGTTAAACTGCTCAACTAAGGTATTTGATTTCAATCCAGATATCAAGTCGTAAGAGACCGTATGAAACCTTTACAATTGATTGATAAGAAAGTCACATAACCGCTCTTTTTTGTCTTATAAGGTACCTGGTGACATTATTGGTGATGGTGCCATGTAAAAAGCATCTGCGCTGATGCCATGTAGAAACCACTGGAGCTGAGGACATGTAAAAAGCACTCAGCATACTCTGTAATGTGGTTGGCATTAGGAAGGACATTCGGCTGTGGAAACCATGCTAAAACAGACAATGGATCCCAGTATGACTATGACATTGTTGCCTGTCATCAAACCACCCAAACCATGTCAGTATGGAAAACAGATGTTAAATGATGATATATATATATATATATATATATATATATATATATACACAGACATACTCACACACATATGCATGCATACATACATACATATATATAAAATAATGTTGTATTTGACTGAAATGAACAAAATACAAATGTGAGTGTGTGTGTGAGAGAGAAAAAGATAATACATATGTATACATGCAATTCCTCGAAAATATTATTTTCACTTTGAGATACTGGTTTTACAATATACATATATATCCAAACCTATGATCTTTTCTCTTTCAGTTTCATTATACTTAGAAGTCAAGTAGAAATACTTAATACATTCTTTTTAATTTATTTTTCTTGCTTAGAAAACACTTGTTCTAGCAATTTATTTTACTTTATATGGTACTATCAGCTTGATTTCTTTCCTGTTAATTCTATTTAAATTACATATTATCTGTTAACCCAAGTACAAATTTTTCTTTTTTCTTCTTTTGCTTATATATGTGTGTGTGTGTGTGTGCGTGTGCGTGTGCGTGTGCGTGTGTGTGTGTGCGTGTGTGTGTGGCCTCTGCCAGGAGTGTAGACAGCTCACTTATTCGTATCTTTACTTCATTGGACACTAAACTCTGCTTGCAAAGACCTGTCAGGGCAAGTGGAATCGAAATCGTATTTGATCCATATTCAATGACTGGCACCTGTACCAGTGGAGCACTAACAGCACCGTCCGAGTGTGATCATTGCCAGAGCAGCTGTCTAGCTTCTGTGCCAGTGGCACGTAAATAGCACCTTTTGAACATAATCGTTACCAACGTTGCCTTACTGGCACTTGTGCCAGTGGCACGTTAGAAAACATTTGAGCGAGGTCGTTGCTAGTGCCGCTGGACTGGCTCCTGTGCAGGTGACACATAAAAAACACTATTTTGAGTGTGGCCGTTGCCAGTACCGCCTGACTGGCCCTCATACCGGTGGCTCGTAAAAGCACCCACTACATTCTTGGAGTGGTTGGCATTAGGAAGGGCATCCAGCTGTAGAAGCTCTGCCAGATCAGATTGGAGCCTGGTGCAGCCATCTGGTTGGCCAGTCCTCAGTCAAATCGTCCAACCCATGCTAGCATGGAAAGTGGACGTTAAACGATGATGCTTTGATATTTGCATATTTCTTGTGATGTTATATTTTGATTTGTTGAGATGGTGTCTTCATATTCTACTATTGGTTATGGTGGTGGTGGATCTCTGCGATTTGGCCATGAGGATTCAATTTTCTTAATCAGCTGAGTTACCTGCTCCTGAATTAGACTGCAAGTAGTTGAGTATTCCACAGATACTTAATTCTCCAGCAAAATCAACCTGATACTGTGTGTAACAAGGCTATAACCTTTTGACTTTTAAACTCAGACTGCCTGGCAGGCTTCAGTACAGCTTCCATCTACCCAATTTCCCTCGCAAAAGTATAGGTCAATCTGAGGCTAGAGAAAATGACATTTTCCCAAGGAACCACACAATAGGATTGAATTCTGGCTCATTCGGCCATACTGCACCTACGTTCAGGTATTTCAAAAGAAATAAATGCAATTTATTTTGAAGCCTAATAACAGATATAGAGAGGTCTGAAGGAGAATTAACAGTATGACTGACTTGTTAAGAAGTTCTCTTTTCAATCACAAGGTTCAGGGTTCAATCCCACTGCAGGACATCTTGAATCAATCCAGGCCTTGTGAGCGAATTGAGTGGATGAACAGAAACTGTGTTGAAACCTGCCAAATGGACTGTATGTACAATTCAAAGGTCCAACCTTGTCACACTAACTGTGCTTGAAGGGTACATGTATCTATAGAATATTGAGCCATATTTAGGGTACATATCTCTATAAAATATTAAGCAACATACATACTAATACAATGAGCTGGGTATTTCAGTTGATTGGACAGCTGAAAATTCATAGTTAAAATTTCTGGCCAAGGTCCATTTATTTTTTAATTTATATATGTTTCTATATAACCAACCTACTCAGCCATCTTCCACTCTCTGTCTGTGCTCTCTCTTTATTCACCTTCTTGTACCCTGAAGGTATACCCTAACACATCATTTCCACCATCCATTTCCTGCTGGGGCAGCCATATATCTCTTATACACTAACACATCTGCTCTTTTTATGCTATAGCCTATCAACACCTGGTACAAATCCACTTCCCTCAATTCTGTATCCTCACTCCATCAAAGGGTCTTTTATAGTAAGTTACTTGGTGATATCACTAGTGCTGGTACCATGGAAAAAAATATCTAGTATACTGTTAAGTGATTGGTGTTAAGTAGGACATCCAAACATTGAAACTTTGTCAAAGCAGACATTGGAGCCCAACACAGCTCTCTGATTAGTCAAATCTTGTCAACTATCCAACCCATACCAACATGAAATCTGTTCACTAAATGATGATGATGATATATTTATGCTATTGCCAGGAATGTGGCCACAAGTGAATTCAAAAACTTAGTTATTGGTGATATCATAATGATTTCTAGCATTGAAATAAAGCCAAGTCTATTGACTGCTACTTTTTTTTAGTGACCTTGAAATGTTGAAAAAGAGGGTCTGATGACATTCAATTTCATTCAACGATCAGTATGTGAGATTCTGGGCAAGTGTCTCTTACTAAAGCTACAGGTCAGTCAATCCATAACTTGTGACATTTTGTTTCTACCACTTTACTGCTCTACTTTTCCTTTGTCAATTAGTATATCATTAAAAAATGTTGTAATTAGCAATTAAACACCTTTAACTACAGGAAATTACGAGGAGATACCCAAAAGTAACCAGAAAGTTCTCTACGGGACAAGCCCATTGTAGTTCAGGCTTCCGTTGCTAGAAGCCACTTGATGCAACCCTCAGGCATCAGTCTGTCAACCGGCAGCAGCAGGTACAGTCGACCTCCTGAACAAATGAAAACGTGAAAATTCATGAACTAATCTTGGAGGATCATCATTGAACTTGTTGACATGACTGGTATGTCCTGGAGTTCCTGCCAATGAATTTTGAGTGAGGAATAGTGAATGAAAAGAGTTGCAGCAAAATTTGTACCTCACTTGCTCACAGAAGATCAAAAGAAGTCACGGAAGATCAAAAGATCGTGAACTGAAAGAACAGTTGGAAGTTGATACAGACCTTTTTTTTAAAGGTCATCACTGGTGACAAAAGCTGGTGCTATGGAATTTTTAGATATGGAAGAGGTGAAGACAAAAACAACAGAGGTGTTAAAAGGCATCACTTCACAAGAGTTCCGGGGCTGCTTCCAACAGTGGAAAACGCATCTGGACTGATACATTGCTTCAAATGGAGAATACTTTGAAGGTGATAAGAGTGTAAACATGTAAAACTAAGTGAATAAAATAATATTGCAAAATTCCAGTTTTTTTTTTAGTACCCCCTTGTATATCTGCTCTGCCAGGAATTAAACAACTTTGATTGTTGCAATTGGGGATGGTATTGGACCTATCCAACCCTCTCGTCTTTTTCTGATACCCTCTCTCATTTATTCCCCATACCAAATCGTGTAACTAAGGACCTACCCATATCCAATACCCATAGCATTGTAATTTATCCTTAGGTCAGTCTTTGTTGATTCAAATGGCATACATTTGGAATAATGGGAAGCAAGGTTATTGTAGTTTAGAACTAGGTTAGTTTTTATCATTGGTTCAGCTGATACATAGTAAAGATATTGGGAGTAAAGGAGGTGGTTGTTGTGGGAGTCCCTATCTTTAGGTGTATATAAGGTATATATGAAAACAATTTTATTAAACAATATTTTGCTATAGATAATGTTTTCAGTGGTGAATCAATTCTAGAAAAATACCACTCAACAAATATCATAGTTATAAGATTTTTATAAAATATTACTTCAGTTTATATATAAATATGAATATTTTATCTCAAATTTCAATGACAGAATTTTACATGAATTTCTCAATTATTTCATCTTTAGGTAGACCTTAATAATAATAATAATAAACAGAAAACGTAAACCATTTATTTAACATTTGGCTACTTACCTTTATTTTGCTTTTATTATTCAATAATTTTCCTCTGTATTCTGCTAAAAGTAACCTCCTTAATTATTTTAATTATGTTTTTGAATTTATTGTTGGGAATGAACAATATCAGTTATAGTAATGCTTTTGAATTGTATTAAAAAAGAAAGAATTTGAAGTGGCCCACTTAGATGAATGTCTGTATAGACATTAGTCTGATTTTTCAATAGCAACACTATTACAGAATGTAAATGGTTTTCTAAACTATATCAATAAGTGATATATTGTACAGAAAAATGTCTGCAACTATTAATGAAGAAAACTATTCAATAACGACAGCATTATGTTGCTTTGTTCATTTTCAAGTATTTTTGTCAATTTCCAAGTAATCAAAAAATTCATTTTCTACATAGCAATTCTTAGCTCTTTTGTTACTATATTTCTGTTGAAATACACCTTTGTTTCAATTAATTTTAGAAATAATGAAGAAATTAACAAAATAATTTTGTTATTATTATGCTGGTGTCTGGAACATAAATAGCATGAATTTTTGATGGAAGATTTTAATTTAGATGACTTAAACACAAAGTCTGTATTATAGAACCAGAAGTGATCTCAGGCAGGTTGATATGAAAAGGGCTAGTCCTGTAAAGGTAAAGTTGTAGTTAAGCCTGTTGTTATCATATTTTTGTTAAAACATACTACCTTTATTTCAATTAATTTTTTTTTAATTTATGAAGAATTTAGTTTATATATTAAGTTGGCAACTAAGTTCCTGCTGTGTTTTAAATTTAAATTTTTTAGAAGGTTTAATAAAAACTAATTAATTAATAATGTATTCATCCTTGTTGTTTACAACTTCTTTCCAACTTTCAACAAGATTTTCAATACCTCGTTGGTAGAAATCACCTGATTTCGACTCGAAAAATTGATCCAACCAAGATCTCAATTTTGCATCAGTATTGAACGAAACTCCGCACATAGCACTTGAAAGAGATCGGAAGAGGTGGAAATCCATTGGTGCCAAATCAGGAGAGTACGGTGGGTGTGGCAGCACTTCCCAGCGATGCATTTGAATGGCTTCCTTGGTCATATTGGCGATATGAGGATGGGCATTGTCGTGCAGCAGAAGAACTCCATGCTGCCGATTAGGTCTTTTCTCTTGAATAGCCGTGTTGAGTCGTTCCATCTGTTGAACATAGAGGTCTGTGTTGACCATTTGGTTCCGTTCAAGCAATTTGTAATGGATAATCCCTCCCCAGTCCCATCATACGCACAACATCGTTTTACGTGGATGAAGATCTTGTTTCATACGTGGTGTCACTTGCTTACTGGGGCTAAGCCATTCCTTACACTGCTTCATATTGATGTACAGGCACCATTTTTCCTCACCAGTAACAATTTGGTAAAGAAATCATTGCTTGTGCCCATGAGTTGAGCGGTGACGAGCAAGCAAACCAGCAGAGATTGTGGTTCGTTGATTTTTGTTGTTGTCACTTAAAGCATGCAAAACCTATGCCCATACTTTTGAACCTTTCCCATCGAGTAAAGATGCTTCTCTATAGCAGTGTAGGAGCATTCCATTTTCTCTGCCAGTTCCCTTGTCATTTGACTAGAATTTTTGTGCAAAAGTTGGTTTAATCGCTCTTCATCAAACTCAACTGGACAGCCAGAACGAGGTGCGTCTTTGAGGTCAAAATTTCCATTTTTGAACTTGACATACCAATCACGAGCAGTTCTTTCAGCTATGGCACCCTCTCCATACACAGCACAAATGTCGCGAGCAGCTTTTGCGGCCTTAGAACCTTGATTAAAAGCAAAAAGGAGGTGGCAAAAATGCTCGTTTTTCTTAACTTGATATTCCATTTTAATGATCTGAAAATAAACAAAAATTAACTAAAAAGAAAACAAAATGGATTCCAAAATTATTCAAAAATCGAATTCTCAAAAAAAAAAATAGATTCCAAAATTTAAAAACACAATAAATTCCCAAATTAAAAAAATGGCGGGAACTTTGTTGCTAACCCAATATATCTTAAGGTCTCACTTGTGCAGCCATAGTCTATATTTACTATATACTATATGGAATACCTACCTAGTCCATTTCTGCATATCAAACATGACCATTTTCCAGATGGCAACAAAGTCTTCTTTCTTGCTAAGATATTTGTTTTTGCTAGTTTTACTTTTAAGGCCTGTGCCTCCATGTTTAGAATTTACTATCTAATTCTTTGAACTTTGCAAACTAAATCATCAGCATAATACAAAGGTACCCATGGACAGTGCCCTTTCCTTCCTGCTTGGAGAACTGTAAAAAAAATAGGAGGTGGTGAGAACAAAACCTTGATGGACATCTACTGCATGCTATTTCAGGCTTCTTGTAAGATATGAAATGGAAAGTAAGCATTGCTGTAATGGAAAAGAATTCCAAAGAACTTAAGTACTGCAGTGGGTGTGGGTGTGGGTGTGGGTGTGGGTGTGGGTGTGTGGGTGTGTGTGTGTGGGTGTGTGTGTGAAGGAGGGGAGAGAGAATAAATTCTGCACAGTTTCCATCTGCCAAGTTTCACTCACAAGGAAATGTTTGGCTGCAAGAGAAGGTGCTTTCCCAAAGTGCCACACCATGAGACTGAGCCAGAACTGTGTGGTTGCAAAGTGAACTTATTTTAGTTATAATTTCCATGGTTTGGATGGGTACAGTAAAATTAACAAGTCCTTAGTAGTTATGCTCATTAAAACTTAACTAGTTCTCCTGCAATCTATTCTATAGATAACTTCTTAACATTTAAAATTATATTAATTAAGAACTGGATATTGCAGATATGATTTTCTCTGTATTTGAACATTTTTCTCACATTTTAAGAGAACACACATTTTAAGAGAACACATTGAAAGAACTACTGATTTTTTTTTTTTTTTTAATCCTAGGTGATTTAGATTGTTGCAGAGATTATGTGGTGTGTTGCTTTAATGACCCTTGTACAGGGTCTCTTAGACTAGTGGAGGGAGGGAGGAAAGTATCCTGAAATTGGAAACCTGGTACAGATGTCTGCAACAGAGTGGAATCAAAGTACCATATGAATTTGAACTAGATTGATACTTTTATGTTGGCTCTGAAAGCATAAAAGCAAAGTAGACCTCAGTGTGCTCATTCTATTAAAAATGTTGATGATTGTTTCACTTCAATATTTTCATGAGCCTTAAATATTCTTTTTCTTTTTTTCTTTTGTGTTGTTTCAATCTTGGTTTTACATATGTTCAGCAGTCAGATTTCTTTTGTTTCGTTTTTTTGTCTTGGTTATTACTAAATTTTCCCATTGAATGAATGAAATAAGTACTGCAAGCTAAATATTTAATCAATTAATTGCACAATACTTCCACTCCTTGTTGTTCACTTGGTTGTACAATAGCTTCCATGGAAAATTACAATTCATTGTTATAAGTAGTTGAAGTGTCTGCCAACACCATGGTGCAATACCAGTGATAATATGAGCTGTCAGTCATACATTTGGGTTTGTGGCAGTTCTCAGTTTATCTAAAGTTGCAATTCATGCCAGTATCAGAAAATAGTTCTTTTAGTGATTTATTGAAAAGAATTCATTTTAGATTTTGCAATTTAAAAAAATATTCATTTCTTTTTTTTTATATATCTTGTGGGAGTTGTTTTGTTTTAACAGCTCCTTAATTGTTAGTTTAGGAATTTGTTATTGCATACATGTTTGTATAATTTATGCAGTTGTTTCTATGGAATATATAATTTTTAAGTGATTATATATTCCATAGAATGTATACATTCTTCATGCACTACTAGAAAATTTTTCAATGTCATTATTTCAAATTGCCTCATCAATTATTTTCATACCTAAGCTATATAATCATAAAAATCATTGTATAGTTTGGTAATTTTGTCATACTATTCTTTGCTTAGGAGTTCTAAAACCAAAACATGTCCAAAGTTGAAATGAGGTAGCTGGGTGAAGTTGTTTGGACGTTGGCAATTTGATATAGCTGACTGAACAGTGACCCTGTTTTTGGCAACAGTACTTTTTGGCAATGGACACACACACACACACACACACACACACACACACACACACACACACACACTCACATGTTTACCCACACAAAAATACACTTACAGATAGAGAGGAGAAGATACAGTCATTGCAATTTGGTAATTGAATCTCCTCATATACATAAAAGAGAGAGAATAAGAGAAACACTGAAAGAAAAGAAACATTAAAGCCTCTGATATCAAATAAGTCAGTGTTGAATCAATAATGTCTGGCAGGTGGCATTAAAACAGCTGTGCCAAAATGCCTCATACTCATCCAAAGTTGTCACCTTAACTACCAAAGATAAAACTTAGTCTTCCCAATCCAGCATATCCCTATTTAATTTTGAGTCCTTTTAAATCTTGGAGTTCTTTAACTTGTTAATGACTTCTCACTAGACAGAACCAGGAAAAATAAAGTAAATTTGTTTAATCCACCACATAACCAAGAAGTTAATATGAACATAGCTGCAAATCTATTCAAATAGCACATCACTTCCCATTCACACAAATACCATAAGTTCATTGGTTTGCACAGTATTGTGGTAAATTACTTCTGTATGGACAACTCAACTTTCCTGATCAAATACTGTTGTTGCATAGTTATCCTCATACAGCTCACTCACATCAGCCTGTTATTGCCAAAACCTGTCTGCAAATCCACTCCGGAGGATGCTGCTGCTAAGAAGAAGTAATTAAACACATCCAGATAGCCCCTAAAAATGTTTGTCTAACTGCAGCTACTTTCACTGGTCACTGTCTTCATTGTTTTTACACCTTCATGTTAAGAAACAGATAAAAATTACGTATCTCTGTCATAGTTTGTTTGGAAATTTAGGATCCAAGTGCTATAATGCCCTCCAATAACATCATTGGGAAGGTCACATCATTTTTTACCTGGGCACAGAACTAAAGACTCTACCCCCAAGAAAAGTTCCACTTTCAGAAGCAATTTGTTATACCTCTTAACTGGGGAGGAGAGGTACTGTCCAATTGAGAATATATCTACACTTTTGATTTTGAGGGACCTTTGCTTTTCTTTGTCTTTGGAAATATTTCTAAAAGATGTTGGAGTAGTAAATTCTTATCTGTTTCAATAAATGTTATGTTTTGAGCATATGTCCTGGTATTAGCCAGAATGTATATAGTTTGATATTAGTCCAAAACTGCATCAAAAAAACGTTTAAATTTATCAAACAGTAGTAAATATTTCTAAAGTAATTTTAGATGTTTTAGATAATTTTTCAAAAAAATTATCCAGCATTTCGACTTGCTTCTTTTCCAGCTAATTAATACCCTTGATTCTGATTATTTTTAACAGCTCTAATTTTAAAACTCTAAATTTTTCTCATCCACATAAAACTACTAGCAGCTACTAAGTCTAGTTTAGCTAATCTTCATAAAGATACTATAAATGTTTTTATGAGCCTTCCTTCCATACTAGGAAATTAGAATAGCTTTGTTCAATTTTAGCAAATAGACTGGCTAAGCCACTATTTAATATTAACTCTTTCTAATCATTCTTAGCATTTGTAATATTAAAAGTGTAAGAAGATAGCAAACTAGCAGAATCATTACCATGCCAGACAAAATGCTTAGTAGCATTTCTTTTGGTTTTACATTCTAAGTTCAAGCTCTGCTGAGGTTGACATTGCCCGTCATTTTTTCGGGGTCTATAAAATAAGTTCCGGTTGAGCACTGTAATTGACTAACTTCCTCCACTAAAATTTCAGGCCTTGTACCTATAGTAGATAGATTATTAATGATGTAAGATATGTTATTTTGTTTGCATTAAAATACTAAAATGAAAAAATAATACAAAGGAAAATACAACTCCCCAAGTGGATTTGGTAGGAAGTAACAATCAGGTATGACATCTTAAAAAAAAAAAAATCCATTTTCTATACTGAATTTTAATAAAATTTGAAAGACAAAAGATAATGGTTACTTCAAGTAGAATTTGTAGTTAAGCACCAACAACATTTTCCTTTATTATTGTTTGGAACGGCTTTGATGTAGTCATTTCATTCAGCTACTGTACAGGCCTCAAAATAATATTTGGAAAGATCCATATGCTGCGAGGTTTGGTCACTATGGTAATTTCAACTAGTAGTAATGAGATTCTGTAACAGCTAGCCGAACCTCTTAGAATGGTCTATTTTGTCCCTTGAATACACACACACACACACACACACACACACACACACACACACACACACACACACACACACACACACACACACACACACACTTAGCATCCTGTCAAAAGGAAAGGAATCCATGCCTATTGGAAGTATAATTGTGTGAGCTGGGAGTTGCCTTAAATTAAGCATGATTCATCCGTTGTCTAATGTAAATATTAATGTTAGACTTAACTTGCTATACACTTCTGATGGTTTGGAATGAAAGAAGCAAAATATGAGTGAATGAGATAATATTAACTAGGTCCTTTTTGTCTGTGTTTTTTTTTTTTTCAAATCCTAATTAATGGAAGACAAGAATATATTTCAGTTGTAATAGCTAAAGAAAATTGTCTAAACAGGAGAATCCACAAATAATATTTTGAGCACATTTATCACTTGTCAAAAAGATAAGTTCTTTCTTTCTTGTGTATGAATTTGTTCATATTGGCAGGTGACAGTTTATAAATTTAGATATCTATATGTAACCTTGGAAAAAGTTTTCTTTTTTGTTTTAATCTGAATGCTGTTGCAAGTGCTGACTACTGGACCAATGAAGAGGTCACTATGTGATCATTCAATCTGCTACCTAATCTCCCTCAAATAATAGCCAAGTCTTCCTTCGATAGCAGCCAAATCTCTGTCAGATCATACTCTGTCGTCTTTAAAAAAGAGGAAAGATACATTAAAAAATATGGTCATAAATATTCAAAATGATGGGATGGTCATAACAGATATATCTGTTCAGTCTGGTAGCTAAATAATCCCTATGGAAAAATGTTTTGCTTTTAAGCTCTCTTTAGTGGAGGAGCTGATATACTCTAGTCAAAGACCTTAATTCCTTTTAATAATATTTCAGTCCAAGACTAATTGATCTAAGAATTAACATATACTTTGTCATATATGCATATGTCTCTAAGATATAAAATATTTTAAAAGAAAGAAGCCCACTCATTCTTTGATGCATATGCAAATAATATTTATAAAAGTATATAATTATACTATCATTCCCATTTTCTTGCCAAAGCATATATTGTCACATGAATTTCAGTCTAGTCACATGCTCATGTCTTGTTAGCTGTTATATAAATAAGATCTCCCCTCTCCCTCCCACAGAGAATGTTACTAATGCATACTTCTGCAGAATTTCTATCTATTTCACATTTTCTGCACTGTTTGTAATACCCAGATATCCAAACATATGGCATGAGTTTTTATAAAGCAATATTCCGCAGTATCTTATGAGATAAAGTTGACAAAAAAAGCACACTCATACACACATGCACCATATCTGTTCATTATAATTTTAATGACTCTGGTTGTGTGTGTGTGTGTGTGTTTGTTTGTTTTTTAGATATATTGATGAATATTTAAATAGGATGCCAGTTGATAAATTCCATATTGGTATACTCTGATTCTATTGCTAATTATAATGTTCTTTGTAGCATTAATTTTACTGTAATCATGAAGTCTATCTCTTCACAGCTTTATCTGGAGAGTTAGCAATTATGTTGCTAAGTTACTGAGTAAATAACTGTAGTTTTCTAAGCTACAACACAGTAAGATAAAAATTCGTATTATTTTTATAGGAGAATCTCTATCTGATTGATGTTAGCAATAGTCTGTGCATGTGTCTACTTGTATATAGATACAATGCATCCTAGCCTGAACAAAAAGCACACATCTATCTACATTCCAGACTTGATCAGCAACTTGAAATTGGTGTTATTCTGTTTCATATGCTGGTAGTAATTTAGCTGCAGGAATGGTATATTGGACCACACATAGGGTTGGATCCTTCCTTGTTGAATGATATAGTGGCTTACTGTTGCCAATCAAGACAAATGAATTAGTTATTGGTCAAGCCTGTGAGAGAACCGCTATATGGTCACCTGACCTGCTAGAAACAGCTACTAAATTTCCTTCAATCAGTTTCCTACCTTCTTACAAAAGGCAAAACATAAGATAATGTAATCCTGGATAATCTATGCTTGAAAAAAAAAAAGATAAAGATGGGGTTGACCACAGCTGGACCATTTTCAGTCAAAAATCTGCTGAATCAAGGCTGGCCTGAGGTCTAAAACACAAATAGTTATTGGTGACATACGGGGATTAATTATCTTTTATCATCTACTTGTTTCAGTCATTGAACTGGAGCATTGCCTTGAAGGATTTAATCAAACAAACAGACCCCAGTACTTATTTTTAAATTTGATTCTTAATCAGTCTCTTTTGCCACACTGCTAAGTTACAAGAATATAAACAAACCAGCACTAGTTGACAAATGATGGTGGCTTTGGTCAGTTCATAAGGCTTTGGTTAGCCTGAAGCTGAAGTAGAAGATACTTGCTGAAGGTGCCATGCCATGGGACTGAACCCAGAACCATATGGTTGTGGAAGCAAACTTCTTACCACACAGCTATGCCTGTTTACTAATATAAAATTTGATAAGTGTGTGGCATGTTGGAATAAGTGTGTGGCATGTTGGAATAAGTGTGTGGCATGTTGGAATAAGTGTGTGTGGCATGTTGGATAAGTGTGTGTGGCATGTTGGATAAGTGTGTGTGACATGTTGGATAAGTGTGTGTGGCATGTTGGATAAGTGTGTGTGGCATGTTGGATAAGTGTGTGTGGCATGTTGGATAAGTGTGTGTGGCATGTTGGATAAGTGTGTGTGGCATGTTGGATAAGTGTGTGTGGCATGTTGGATAAGTGTGTGTGGCATGTTGGATAAGTGTGTGTGGCATGTTGGATAAGTGTGTGTGTGGCATGTTGGATAAGTGTGTGGCATGTTGGATAAGTGTGTGTGGCATGTTGGATAAGTGTGTGTGGCATGTTGGATAAGTGTGTGGCATGTTGGATAAGTGTGTGTGGCATGTTGGATAAGTGTGTGTGGCATGTTGGATAAGTGTGTGTGGCATGTTGGATAAGTGTGTGTGGCATGTTGGATAAGTGTGTGGCATGTTGGATAAGTGTGTGTGGCATGTTGGATAAGTGTATGGCATGTTGGATAAGTGTATGGCATGTTGGATAAGTGTGTATGGCATGTTGGATAAGTGTGTGTGGCATGTTGGATAAGTGTGTGGCATGTTGGATAAGTGTGTGGCATGTTGGATAAGTGTGTGGCATGTTGGATAAGTGTATGGCATGTTGGATAAGTGTATGGCATGTTGGATAAGTGTATGGCATGTTGGATAAGTGTATGGCATGTTGGATAAGTGTGTATGGCATGTTGGATAAGTGTATGGCATGTTGGATAAGTGTATGGCATGTTGGATAAGTGTATGGCATGTTGGATAAGTGTGTGGCATGTTGGATAAGTGTGTGGCATGTTGGATAAGTGTATGGCATGTTGGATAAGTGTATGGCATGTTGGATAAGTGTATGGCATGTTGGATAAGTGTATGGCATGTTGGATAAGTGTGTATGGCATGTTGGATAAGTGTGTATGGCATGTTGGATAAGTGTATGGCATGTTGGATAAGTGTATGGCATGTTGGATAAGTGTGTGGCATGTTGGATAAGTGTGTGGCATGTTGGATAAGTGTATGGCATGTTGGATAAGTGTATGGCATGTTGGATAAGTGTATGGCATGTTGGATAAGTGTATGGCATGTTGGATAAGTGTGTATGGCATGTTGGATAAGTGTGTATGGCATGTTGGATAAGTGTGTGTGGCATGTTGGATAAGTGTGTGTGGCATGTTGGATAAGTGTGTGTGGCATGTTGGATAAGTGTGTGTGGCATGTTGGATAAGTGTGTGTGGCATGTTGGATAAGTGTGTGTGGCATGTTGGATAAGTGTGTGGCATGTTGGATAAGTGTATGGCATGTTGGATAAGTGTATGGCATGTTGGATAAGTGTATGGCATGTTGGATAAGTGTATGGCATGTTTGAATAAGTGTATGGCATGTTTGAATAAGTGTATGGCATGTTTGGATAAGTGTATGGCATGTTTGAATAAGTGTATGGCATGTTTGAATAAGTGTATGGCATGTTTGAATAAGTGTATGGCATGTTAGATAAATGTGCATTGTGTTTGTAGGAAAGAGTCTGATAAGTGTGTTAGAGAAATAGGCAGTATGTTTTAAAGTTATTGCACCCACTACAAATTTTAGTTATTCCCCATCAATTTGATTCCAAGTTTTTATTTATTTATTTATTTACTTGTACATCCTAGTGTACATTTAGTAGATTCTTAGTATAACTTCAGAGATACAGTGGGAACATTTTGTTGGAGCCCTCAATAGTTTATTACTAAAGCATCTTGGTTAGCATCCAAAGAATATTGCATGAATTCCCATTAGTACTGCCACCTAAATATCCTTTCTTCATGCATATATATTGGTTTTATCTTATCTTCTACTTGTTTCACTCATTAGACTGTGGCTATGCTGGGGCACCACTTTGAATTTTTAGTTGAATGAATCAACCCCAGTACTTCTTTATTCTTTTTTTTTTAAAGCATAGTACTTATTATGTCAATTCTCTTTTGCCGAACTGCTTGGTTACAGGAACATAAACAGACCAACACAAGTTGTCAAGCAGTGGTGTGGGACAAATGCGCACACACACACACACGATAAGCTTCTTTCAGTTTCCATCTACCAAATCCACTCAAAAGGCTTTGATTGGCCTGAAGCTATTGTGGAAGATACTTACCCAAGAATTGAACCCAGAACCATATGGTTGGTAAGCAAACTTCTTACCACACAACCATCCTTGTGCCTTGGATATTTTTGTTTTAATTTTATTTTTTGATCAGGCAAAGTTGTTAATGTTTTAGGAGAGAGAAATAAATGACAAATGTGATAATGTTTCATTCTTTTCCTAAGGACATTAAAAGCAGAAAAGAAATAACTCCAACTTGGAATTGAAACTGCATCATTATTTCAGCTTGTACGAGCTAGTTTCTGGACTGTTTATTACTTTCTGTATGCATGTATTAGCATAGATATCTAAAGCTAGATATACTTTATAGTGCCAACCACATTATTTCAGAGTAAGTAATCACACTTTAGAATCATTTGACCTGCTAAAAGTAGCAGCCAAATCTCCCTCAAATTGTACTCTATCTTAAAAACAAAGTATACTTTTTCTTTTTAGATGATTTAACCCAAAGAAAATATTTGTATGTGTGTATGTATTTATTTATATATATATATATATATATATATATATATATATATATATGAGGGAGAGAGAGAGAGATGTAGATATATTCTTTTACTTATTAGGACTTTGGTTTTAGCTAGGTTGACTCTAAGGCTCTTCGATTCTAATCCTTGCTTCCACACCTGAAACTTCTCCTCTAGTTCTGATAGTGACTCAGCAATTAGAGCAAAGTCATCAGCATAGAGAAGCTCCCAGGGGCATCCTGTCTTGAATTCCTCTGTTATTGCCTGGAGGACTATGATATTCATATATATATATATATATATATTTTTTTTTTCATATATATATATATATATATATATATATATGTATTTATATATATATGTATTTATATATATATGTATTTATATATATATATATGTATTTATATATATATATATGTATTTATATATATATATATGTATTTATATATATATATATATGTATTTATATATATATATATGTATTTATATATATATATATGTATTTATATATATATATATGTATTTATATATATATATATGTATTTATATATATATATATGTATTTATATATATATATATGTATTTATATATATATATATGTATTTATATATATATATATGTATTTATATATATATATATGTATTTATATATATATATATGTATTTATATATATATATATGTATTTATATATATATATATGTATTTATATATATATATATGTATTTATATATATATATATGTATTTATATATATATATATGTATTTATATATATATATATGTATTTATATATATATATATGTATTTATATATATATATATGTATTTATATATATATATATGTATTCATATATATATATGTATATGTATTCATATATATATATGTATATGTATTCATATATATATATATATATGTATTCATATATGTATTCATATATATATATATATATATGTATTCATATATATATATGTATTCATATATGTATTTATATATATATATGTATTCATATATATATATGTATTCATATATATATATATATATATGTATTCATATATATATATGTATTCATATATATATATATATATATGTATTCATATATATATATGTATTCATATATATATATGTATTCATATATATATATGTATTCATATATATATATATATGTATTCATATATATATATGTATGTATTCATATATATATATATATGTATTCATATATATATATGTATTCATATATATATATATATATGTATTCATATATATATATATATATATGTATTCATATATATATATATATATATGTATTCATATATATATATATATATATGTATTCATATATATATATATATATATGTATTCATATATATATATATGTATTCATATATATATATATGTATTCATATATATATATATGTATTCATATATATATATATGTATTCATATATATATATATATATGTATTCATATATATATATATATGTATTCATATATATATATATATGTATTCATATATATATATATATGTATTCATATATA